>NC_034596.1:9552130-9566335 GCF_900095145.1 Mus pahari | reverse complement strand
TTAGACTTGAGCTTTGTACAAGCAGATAAGAATGGATCAATTTGCATTCTTCTNCATGATAACTGCCAATTGAGCCAGCACCATTTGTTGAAGATGCTGTCTTCTTTCCACTGGATGGTTTTAGCTCCTTTGTTAAAGATCAACTGACCTTAGGTGTGTGGGTTCATTTCTGGGTCTTTAATTCTGTTCCATTGATCTACCTAAACAGTACCATGTGCCAGTACCATGCAGTTTTTAATCACAATTGCTCTGTAATACAGCTTGAGGTCGGGGATGGTACACCAGAGGTTCTTTTATTGTTGAGAATGGTTTTTGCTATCCTAGGTTTTTTGTTATTCCAGATGAATTTACAAATTGTCCTTTCTAACTCTCTGAAGAATTGAGTAGGAATTTTGATGGGGATTGCGTTGAATCTGGAGATTGCTTTCAGCAAGATAGCCATTTTACTATATTAATCTTGCCAATGTGATTTTTAAATGTGCCTTTATAGATCCAATTAATAAATTACTTTTTAATAAAGTTTTCCTTCCCACACTGAAGTAAAGAAACATAATGCACAGGATATCTTAGCAGGAGAAATAACTGAATTCTCTTTCCAAATTATGGGCCATTTGGTTAGGGCACTACAATGTCCCCAGATTGGAGAACTGAACGCTGTGTTTTATGATACTGTTGCAGGTTGCATTATGCTTCTCTGCTTGGAGATTTCTTCAATTTTATATAAGATGAGCAATAAAACTATCACTCAACAAAAAGCACAAGGATATAGCTATTTGGGTAATGTTTGGATTATATAGGTCACATATTTCCTTACCACAATTCTTTGGTTGTTGTTAGTCTATCAATGACCATAGCAACCTCATGACCTTCTCCAACTTCTCATATTTGAGGTGTGGCTTTCTTAGGCCTGAGGAAGAGAATTTCCTTTAATCTAACATTGACGTGGCTGTAATATTGCAGTACATATGACATCATGCATGCATTTAATGCTAGTATCTTCACAGGCCCTTCTGGGTATCTGGGATTGTGTTTTTAGCAGTTGTCTCTGGTTTCTTAACTTTTGAGGATTGAATGTAGTGAATATGTAAGTACCTTCAAAACTCATTTTCAGTCTTTTTCCCCCCATCACTAGGCAGTTGAAATTCACAAAGCACATTCACACAATGAAGGTATTGATCATGACTGGTTCCTCAGGAGCACTTCCACAGTCCTCTGTAGCCGAAGCTGACAACTTTTTTTTTTTTTTTTTTTTTTTTTTTTCAGAACGAGAGTACATCTTGGACTCCAGAGCCATGCTGTTCAGATCCATGAGCAGTGGGAAGTGGGCTCACATAGAAACAATGCTAGACAACAGATGTGAGTGTGTTAATCCCCTCTACCTACTCTTTCCTTACAGTCAAACTTTGATCATGATTTTTATTAGTGATTGCTGGGCAAAAAATTGTGGACTCCAAACTTAGAACTTGAAGTCAGAAAAATCATTTTGCTATTTCTCTGGTGTCTCTGGGATGGGACTTTTGGGGGCTTTGGATGGGTAATCATGACTCTGGTAGGTCCAATCTATTGACTGGAAAGTGTCTGGCCTGAGCAGGTAATTCACACCACTCAGGTCATCTCAGAATTTTTCCTTGATTGTCTGTGTGACCCATTGCTTGTCTTTGTGACCTGATTTGGGCTTCTTGAAAGCGATTGACTGTTCGAGCTACTTTCACAGATTAGGAATTGGTTATAGTTATTTTCCGCCCAGCAGGATAGAACCTACCTTGTCATTCAGCATACTCCCTGGGACACTGACTATTTGGTTAGAGGCAAGTCTTTTGCATGCCATGATCATAAGAGATGCAATTAAACTTCTTTATTGATTAAAAAGTTGGATGATTCTCAAAGCCTGTGTCAGATTGGGGGTGATGGGGAAGACACCTGTAGGGAGTGCAGTTTACCAGTTCTTGTTACATATGGGAGGTGTCCATGATAATAGCTATTTTTTGAATGCTTATGCAGGTATCCACCAGACTGATGTTTTTCAGTGACAGTCACCTGAGGTTGTAGGAAAAGCTGCTGTCTCTTAAAATGACCTTGTAGCTTTATAACTGCTTTTTGTTTCTAATGAATTCTGACCCTGAGATTTGCAAGGAAATAGCTCTAATTGCCCATCACCCTATGTCATCTCTCATATGAAACAAATTGATTTCAAGATCTAGTTCCCCACTTTCCTTGTCTTCCAATACCATGAAGGTAAATTAAAATTTTATCAAAACATTAATCTATACTCTAGGCTTACTTCAGACTAGAAAGATTTTTCTTTACTTGGATATTTTAAAACTGTAGTCATTTCCATTTTCTTAGATAGTAGAGACAAACTAATTATTAATCTGATGATTTGTTTATCTCCCTACAAGTGTTGACTTTCCCCACTAAATATATTTCACATATTTCTTTGATCAAAAAATTCATTTTTGTGAAGGTTGATATTCCCATTAGCTCTAAGTGAAAGAAAATTGTGTGTTATACAGATAATAAGAACTCAGGTGTGGGGCTGTAGCTTAGATAGTAGAATATTTGCCTCATTTGTGTGCAGGAATGCCTTGACCCAATCTCCAGCAATACATAAAACTGAGCCTGATAGCACTGGCTTATTACCTCAGCACATGGGAGTTAGAAGCCAGAGGATTTTGGGTTTAAGATCATCCTCAGCTTCACGGTAAGTTAGTAGGATGCCTGAAATACATAAGACTCTATATAAACACAAAAGAAAATCATGTACTTCTATGACTATATTTTTTTCTTACCTAGGAGATGGAAGATAAGGAGACACTGTCTAAACATATTGAACATGTTCCTTAGTAAGTGTTAGTGTTCTTACATTTTCTTTTAATGAGGAATTTATGCAGGTGGTCCTTTTTCTTCTCATTGGAGACATTCATTTCTTTTTATCTTTACAAAACACTTCAGCATAGCTTTAGTGACCTTCGTCATTCTCCACCAACAGGCCATTGTTGGGACTGTTTTATTTTGTAATTTTGAAGATTAACTTTCAGACTCCTACATGGATTTTCTAGCTTCATATTTAACTAAACCCACAGGGTATACTGTAGTTAGAGGCTAGGGGTGACTCGGGGTCTCTCAGATGGTAGACAGCCAACCAGAATTGTGGTTTTCTGACTACATCAGATATTTATTTTAAATCTTAGGTAATAGGTTTGATCGAAACTCTCAAATAAAAAACTATCCCTTGGAAAGCTTGTGTGAGTTTCCAGGTGGTTAATTAGACATTCCCAAAGGAGGAGAGACAACCATTATCTCACAGAAGCACTGGAGATAAACATGTGTGAATGACAGAGGGCATAGACGTCAACCACACTGAAATCAGCCATTCCCTTTATTCTTTACTTTCAAATATGACTTATCTGGATCGACCTTGGAATGTAAACATGTGAGGTGAAAAAGTGAAACTATTGCTTTTTCAATCAGATTTTAGACATTGATTTCCACCTTAACACCCAGAAAGCTATTGATAGTCTGCAGTCAGGCAATAACGTCAGAGAGAATAAAATACTCAGTCAATGCTCCCTGCTTTTATCTGGTCACATTGGCTGTTCATTTTCTGCTGGGAGAACTATGCTGCATCTTGTCAGACAATGTCAACTTCTAGAAAAGTACTTTCTGAGCTACACAGTACTGGAGCCCTTCTTCAGGGGATCTCTGTGGCTCTATCTTTGGCTCATTTGTTCACTTTCAGAAAACCTGTTTTTGTATATTCTAACTTTCATCAAGATCATAAGAGAGGGGGTTTTGTTCTGGGCACTCTGTAGGGAAATTTTTGTATTTTCATTTTATCTTTCCCATAAACACCTATATGCTTCAGTAAGTATTCTTTCCTGAGCTGTGGGATGTTGTTTCTAATCTTTTTTTTTTTTTTTTCAGAATGTCCTCTGCTCTTTCTCTGTGATTAGGAGAGATCAAGGAATTAGTGCAGTCTTTTATTGAGTTAGAGGCAGTGTTAGGGTTGAATCTTGGGTCTCCTTAATGTTGATCTTTATGTTTGATTTTTCTTCCAGTAAACTAAATGTCTCCTTTTTCAACCTTCAGCTTCAAAATAAAAAAATCGCTTTTCAGTTTCTAAGCTTCTTTTTGGGAAGAACGTGAAACATTAAACTTTGATGCATAAGCTACCACAAATATCAAAACAATTCAGTAATTAAAAGAGGCAGAAAATTCTGGACTTGATAGAAAAATATAAAACTTGTGAATCTTAAATTTTCTTTGGAAAGATTAAAAAATTCCCTAAGATCTTAAGCTGTCATGGAAATAATGCTCTTCCTTTCTTTTCTTGCTTACAAAATAGCAGCAACTTTAATTTTTTAATGTGAGCATATTTAGGCATATTGGGAAGTTTGGAAACCTTTTATTATATACAGATTATCAGTCATGCGCCTTTCAAACTGTTGTATAGCATTTTCTCTCAGCTTGAAACATTCCATTAGGCAGGAAGGCTCCATGAGATAGGAAGTGAACTATTCAATCTAGCTTGAGGAAGTCCCTGAAACTTAACCAGATTTCCAGGTTCTTTCCTCAGCAGCAGTATATACACAGTAAAGACTTTCTGAGAGCCATCGGATGAGCCAAGCTGCAAAGAAGTCTATCAGAAGAAAAAGCAGAAACCATCCAAACTACCTCAATTAGCCGGGCTGTTTGAAGACATGCAACATGCTCAAGGTTTCTACCTTTTATGAAAAAGCTTGGTTAGGCCTTGATGATGCAGCTGTCTTGGGTCATTTATATTTCTGTAAAGAACCTCTCATCTATATTCCTATAAGTAATGCCAACAATAAAACTCATTGGTTCACAAATTGGACTTTTATGGTATCCATACTATAGTCAGTTATCAGTTCTCTGCTGGGGTGAATGGATGTTTGTTCAAATCTCCCTGGAAACAGTCTTTCATACAACCTGCTTTCTCTTCCTTACAGGATATATTGATAACATGAAATATCTCTACTGCTCACATGCACTGACTTTAATTTTTGGCTAATATGCATTCTTAGGTAGGTACTATCTTATTTGAGATAGAAAAGGGATAGAAATCTTAAAAGCTCTTGGTGTGATTTGTCGAGAGGCCTGGAGATAAGACAGTGATATATGTTCTATAGTCTCATTCAGGCCTGAGGACCTGAGTTCTGATTTTCTAGGATAAAAGAAGAGATACAAGAGGTGTCTTGGAAGATACTTGGAGAAGGAAGAAGTGGGAAGAGAGAATATATTCCCCTTTTCTACTGTGTTCTATCCAGGCATCAAAATATTTCCTATCACCTCAGTTCTTCTTGATTTAGTCTACTGATGTGAGTAGTGACCTCCTCCAAAAATACCTGCCTAGGTATATCCAGAAATACCACTTTCCAGCTGTCTGGATGTCCTTTAACCTGGGCAAGTTGACACATAAAATTATCTACTGCAAATAACTAGCCCATATGGTAGCTACTTGTATTTCTGCATTATAGGGGATTGTTTTAGTGTTTCATAGGAAGAGCTGACATTCCATCTTTATTTAATTAAGCAGCTTTACCAAATGATGTGGCAGAGTACATGGTGTCTAAGTTGGAAGCTTAGCCATTCTTTGGCATTGTAAGTAAGAACATTAACATTCATGCTGACTTCAGGGAGGTAACATGGGGGAAAGGTCAATGCATTGATGACCACATTAGATCAGCGGTTGGTTGGTTTGTTTTTAACATTTTTTTTTTAAAAAATCCTTTTGCTGAGTGCTTCTTTCCTTCAAATTTTTCAGACAATTTTGGATTTGTTGCTTTTGTTTATCCAATCCTCCAACCTCTTCTATTTTATTTCTTGTTCTCTGCTTTCTTGTGGGTTATCTGAACATAAGTTAGGAGTCCATTTTTGTTTACTTTGAGTAAACAATATTTTTAATATTTTGAGTGCCTTGCTTGATATAGTTCTTTTAATGGTTGCCGTTGGCATTATATTCCTTTCTCTCTCTCTCTCTCTCTCTCTCTCTCTCTCTCTCTCTCTCTCTCTCTCTCTCTCTCTCTCTCTCTCTCTCCCTCTCACTCTCTCACTCGCTCTTGCTCTCCGTCTTTAACTATAGTCTCTTAGCATCAACATTATGCTTTTTCAGTATTTCAATATTGAAACCTCACCTTCACCTTTATATCTTTGTTATCCAGTTATCAAAATACCATTGTTTTGAATTTCAGAATAGAATGAGCACTTGTTTCCCTTACTCCATATTCAGACCTTGAAACCCTAATACCCAGGGTGGCTATGTTTGGGAATAATGGTGACAGAAATTAAGATTAAATGACATCTTGAGTAGGAACCTGAACCAATAGGATTAATGTTCTTATCAAGAGAAACACAAGAGAGCATTCCTACTCCTTAGTTCCCCCTTAGCAAGCTAGCAGCAAGGGAGTCATGTAAAGACAGGAAACAGAGACAGAGACCTCTATTCTCGTGACAGAAAGAGAATCCCTGAAATGTGATCTTGGACCTTCTAGTCACAGAACTGTGGAAAAAATGCCTGCTATTTAAGGCATAAATCTGTAGCATTTTTATTGTAGCCTGAGATAATTTATATAGATTGTATAATAATATGTACTTTAATTAAATATGATTTATAAAATTCATCAGAAGAATAGTCTATATTGGTTCAATTCATTTTTTAAAAAAGAAGAATGGAACTTAATCTTTATTTACTAGACAAGACAGGGTACAAAATTCCACATAGAAATAAACTCAGAGAGCAGTTTCATAGAGTATGTACAGTTTATAACTGTTCAAGTATAGTTTCTTTTGTAAAAAGTGCTATAATAATAAAACACATTTAAAAAGAGTTCTTAGTAGAGAAACAGTAAGGCAAATTTGTGAGACCACAGAATAGCAGAGCACATAGCTAATGACTCTGTGCCTCGGCTGGACATTAGAAGTTAAAGGTCCTGAGAGTTCTATCCTCAATTTACTTTTTAGAGATTCCTTAGTCATTTTATCTTGGCTTAAATAACTTATTTTAGTCGTTCTTTAAGAGTAAGCAGGTTGCGGGCTGGAGAGGTGGCTCTAGTGATGAACACTGGCTGCCTTTGCAGAGAACAGAGGTTCAATTCCCACCCCCTCAAAACTGCCTGCAACTTCAATTCCACAGGATTCTACATCCTCTTCTGGCCTCTGAGGACACCAGATGTGCACATGGTACATAGATATGTATACAAATGCACACCCATGCACACAGAAATAAGAGTGACTGAGGTAAGCAGAAATTTCCCTGTTTTGTTCATTGTAAAAATGTCCTTATTTCACTTTGATTCTTGAGAAATTGGCTCACCAGTTGTAGAATTGACAGCCAACCATTTTTCTCTTTCAGTAATTGAAAAATAATTGTGTCACTTCCCTCTGCCCCATTATTTTAGAGTGGAAAGCAGCTGATGTTCACCTCAATTTTTCTCTGTGGATAATGCATGGATTCCCTCCAGCTGCACTCCCATACTGTCCTGGGTGGTCTGAGGTTTAATTGCAATGTGTCTTGGCATGGATTTCTTTGAGTTTGTCTGACTTGAGTTTTTCTAAGCTTTTTAAGTTAGTAGATTCATGTGGATAGAAATATGGGGAAATTTCACCATTACTTCTTCAAATGTGAGTTTCTAGGAATATGAAATTGCATCATTAATTATTACTCAGATTAAATTTAACTGGGATGAGGTTACTATAAAGCATTTAATAAGTAAATATTCTGGATAAAATAAGTCTCTTTTCACTTTCTTTCTTCATCCTTCTCTTTCCCCTTTCCTTCTCCTTCTCTCTTTCTCTCTCTTTCTCTGTCTGTCTTTCTGTCTGTCTGTCTGTCTGTCTGTCTGTCTGTCTGTCTGTCTGTCTCTTTCTTATTCCCCCATGTAAAATGGGAAATAGTGCCAGCACACTGGGCCCCTGCATTGTTTAGCATCTCTCCTGTCACTAGCCTCATAATCATGGCCACAATCATTTTACTTAGGAACCAGTTTCCTGGCTTTATTTGGTGGGGCTGTCAGAATCATTCTTCTTACCATACTCCTCCAGGATTAAATTTTTTCCACCTACGAAAATAGGCTGCACGATGCTAGAGTGCTCTTTCCCCCAAGTGTGTGGAGCAGAGCCTCCTGTGTGAGGGCTTAATGACTATTCGTTACATGTGTAAATAAGTAATGACTCAACTCTCAATACCCTTTCTTTTCCAATATAGTGAAGGAATACAGAATAGTTAAAGCTCTTTTTTTTGTACATACAGACAGCAGTGCTGTGAAGAAGAGCAGAATTATTACATTAACAACCTAATGTCTGTCTCTTTATTGCTCTCCCTACATTTCCACTCTTAATCTTACTTTATCTGTCTCATTGTGCACGCATGCATGCAGGCAATCTTGATAGTCATCTCCTTAAATTACAGCAACCCTTTAATACAGTTCCTCATGTTGTGATGACCCCCAACAATAAAATTATTTTCATTGCTACTTCATAACTGGGATTTTGCTATTGTTATGAATTATAATGCAAATATCTATTCTATTGATGGTATTAGGTGACCCATATGAAAGGGTCATTAGATACACCCTGAATAGTTTACAACCCATAGGTTAGGAACTGCTGATCTATATTTACCTCATTTTCCAACTTTGTACTTCATGTGCAGTTATCTTCATTTTAATCTTTCTATCTACTGTTTCCTTCAGCCCATTGTCCCTTCCCAATTCTGTATTGGATCCAAGGGTGACTAATTTTAAAAATTCATTTAATTTTCATTTTCACTGTTTATTTAACATCTCATGGAATAAAGATTTTGCTTTCCTTTTTGTAACTGAAAGAATAATTGTGTACGTATATGTATATAAATTATTTTGATACATATATAAAATGCATTTTAATTAAATTTTTTAATTAAGCATATTTATATAAAAGATATTAAGTTTCTTTAATTCTATTTATAATTTTTGATTAATCTTAATTTCCTGTGAGATAAAGCCTTTTCTCTCTCTCTCTCTCTCTCTCTCTCTCTCTCTCTCTCTCTCTCTGACACACATACACACACACACCATGTCACTGACCTCTTGTGTAAAGATAGATCTGTCATGATTTTTATTCAACTAAGCTAAAGTCATATTGACTGTCACCAAGTCTGATGAGTGCAATATTGATTAATCTCCACATGCGTGGGCATCGGGTTTCAGAGTATTATTACACATGGCACACTCAGTGCTGGCTCAGCAATAGTGCTCACTGACTGATGGCTATTGAATATGCATATCCAGGATGACCTGAATGGAAGTGCCTACCGTGGCTAGACATCTGGCTGTGCTGACAGACTTGTAAACTTCCATTCACCCAGCCTCCAGAGCCACATTGTGCCCTTCAGTGAGCTGATACAGAGGCTATCTCCAGGGGAAAATGGGCATCTTTCCCCTCCCACCCCCATGTGTGTGTATATGTGTTCCTTTGCTGCAGTCTGAAATGACAGCAGGTGATATAGATAATTGTGCTGCACATACATGGAATCTGCAGTTCTTGTTGTCTGCTCTTAACCATCCCCTCTCCCTTTCTTCCTGTGGGCTACCTTATTCCAGGTGTTCAATATTTTATCTCTCTCTGTATCACAGGACAGGGGAAGACCTTCTTATAAAGTGAGTCACTACTATAACTTCTTTTCCCAAATCTTCAGACCTGAGCTCTGGGTATCACTGAGAACACACAGTCGGCTTCTTGGAGAGCTGTAGGGTGCGATGTTCTGAATTGCTAACCTTACTCTCTAACCTCCCCCCTGTCTCCCATAGTATGTCTCCAGGGCTCACAAACATCAATTAGAGGGGTTACATGAATATTTCCTCCTCTTTCAATTAACTTATGAACATTAAAGCTGGACTAAGTCTTCCAATATTCTCAGGTGGCATTTTGTCAGTGCATGGATAAAACATTTCTATCAATTAGATATGTATTTATTGAAAATTGACACCAAATGTAATACCCCTTTGCTTTTCTTCAAATTTTTTAGTTAAATTCTAATTCTAGCAACTCAAATCTGTTCTTTGGAGATAGCTTACAAAACTGGTTCACAGACTGTAAATAAACCTACATCCTACAGTGAGTGAAGAGAAACTGAGATCTGCGGTTTTAACAGACCCTTAATGTGGACAGTCGATATTTCATTTCTAAGATTACTTAACTAGTGGAGTCTATTAATATACATCATGCTTTGAGGTGACACCAGTAGGAATTAAGTTTGCTGTTTTTTGAATGTTTCTGGCTTTCATTAGTTATAGGAAACAAGAGCTGACTGGGAAGAAAAACCACTTATGGGGAAGTTTCTACTGAATTGGCGAAGAAGTGTAGACCAACCAGCCACAGTTCCGTCTTCTCAGTTCCTGGAAGACTCTGTGATGATAACACCCACTTCTCTACCTGGAAACTCTGAATTCCTGTCCCAAGACATTACCCCGGGGCTTCCACATCATTTCTCAGCATCAGGGCAGCATTCACACTTGAAGATTTCTAGCACTCCTTTATTTCTCACTCATGGATTAAGAAACGATGACAGAGCGGGGCGTGGTGTCAATCCCAGCACTTGGGAGGCAGAGGCAGGCAGATTTCTGAGTTCCAGGACAGCCAGGACTACACAGAGAAACCCTGTCTCAAAAATACCAAAAGCCAAAAGCCAAAAGCCAAAAGCCAAAAGCCAAAAGCCAAAAGCCAAAAAAAAAAAAAAAAAAAAAAAAAAAAAAAAAAAAAAAAAAAAAAAAGAAAAAGAAAAGAAAGATAAAAGAAAATGATTAAAATTATAACTTAGACCAAGCGAGGGACTGATACAACTTTCAAAACATTTTATAACCATTTTAGTTAATGTTGATGATGGAGAGAGAAAGCAATGAACAAGGGTAGAGAATAAGGTCTTACTTCTAGTAGAAGACAGGGTTCCCAGATGCAATATTACTGGATGGAATCTGTTTCCCTCCTGCATTATAATATACTGCAACTATAACCATAAGAAGGCATGAGTAGGTTTCAATTGTTTACAGCCATGTGTAGGTTATGTACCCTGGGCAAGTCATTTTAGATAAGTAAAAGAAGCAAACTGTCTCTCAGCTTCTGCTTCAGTACAATGAGAACACACATTTCTGCTTTAAAACATTAAACGAAATAGGGTTATTTATCCTTTCTGCTGTAATGCTCATATCCTGTATTATATAGCAGGCCACTTTTAAAAATCCAATAATTGATTGGTCCAGGGTTTGGAGGAGGCAGCAATACTACTTTATGTGGAGAGATTGACTTGGATCAATCTCTTCTCTTATTTGAAGAACATGAAAATGTAGAACAGAAAACCTACATGCTAGATTTGAGAAAATACCAAAGTGGGTGCTTTCCTTCTCTTTTGCACGAAGAAAATATACAGAACACAATTCCTCTAGCAGTTAAGGGGACTGGAATTTCTTGGTTTATTCAGGAGACATTTTATTTCCAGCATGTCTGTGGAGGAGACAGTGTATAAAAGTTAAAGAATCCTCTCATAGCTATGTGCACATATCATGTGGATTTTATTTCTTAGGTTGAGGTTACAAATAAGATAAGACAGCCCACGTGTTTGAGAAGTCCACAGTAAGAGTTTTGTAGAAATTGCGTTTTATTGACTATTGCAATAATATTTTTAGCACACTAAGAGAATTGCAAGCTCAGGAAAGCTAATTACATATGATCATTGTGAAGTTTACTTCTATTTTTACCAAAGCAAAGCACTGAGTTCTGCATATGCTTTGGATAGTTTCGTTTGAAGGTCAGAGATGGAAAAATCAGACTTTTGGGGGAAAGAGTGTGGCTCCACGGCTGGGAAATTATTTTTACCCAACACAGCTGTGCTACTTGACTTCATCCAGACCCATTGTTTACAGCCAAGAAATCAGCTGGGTCAGAGCTATCCAGGCTGGAACGAGAAAGATGAAGAACAAGGAGGAATTTGGACTTTTCAATGAATGGACATTGTCTTAGTCAGGGTTTCTATTCCTGCACAAACATCATGACCAAGAAGCAAGTTGGGGAGGAAAGGGTTTATTCATCTTACATTTCCATACTGCTGTTTATCACCAAAGGAAGTCAGGACTGGAACTCAAGCAGGTCAGAAAGCAGGAGCTGATGCAGAGGCCATGGATGGATGTTCTTTACTGGCTTGCTTCCACTGGCTTGCTCAGCCTGCTCTCTTATAGAACCAAGGCTACCAGCCCAGAGATGGCACCACCCACAAGGGGCCCTCCCCACTTGATCACTAACTGAGAAAATGCCTTACAGCTGGATCTCATGGAGGTATTTCCCCAACTAAAGCTCCTTTCTCTGTGATAACTCCAGCTGTGTCAAGTTGACACAAAATTAGCCAGTACAGACATATAAATAATCATAGGAAAATGTCTTATATAATATATTACAAGTATTAATAAATATTAATTATATATATACTAAAATATAAATCTATTGGATAAATAAACAATAGTAGAACATTTTCTCTGGGTAGTGTAAAAACTGGATCCTGTAGAGCACTGCTCTTTCACCTTCTCACATTGACAACATCTCTGAGAATCTTTATTTAGGAGTCTTTGGCTTGCATGCGATATGCTTAGAGGATCCCAGCCATGCCCTAGAGTGTGGTTTTCAACCGGGTCAAATGACCTTTCACAGATATCAAATACCTGGAAGGTCACACGGTGATTCATAGCAGTAGCAAAATTACTGTTACGAGGTATCAGTGAAAATAATTGCATGGCTGGGGGTCAGCCCAACATGAGACACTGTACTTAAGGGTTGCAGCATTAGGGAGGTTGAGAACCATTGGCTAGAGCATCCCCCGCCCACGTCTTTCCCTTGAAGAGATCCCCCTGCACCTGTATTTCTTGCAGTCAAATTCTTCTGTCTTCAACTTTAGGCTTCTGGTTATTTAAAGTATTTTTTTCTTCCCATATTGTTCAAAAGACTTGACTCACAACTCCCCCCACCCCTTAAAGAAAAATCTTTTTTCTGTTTTGCCTTAACAAACAAGAATCAGTAATTGGATGTTGCTATATTCTAGGCAGACACTTGAGTTAATTACCTAATTGCATTTTCGCCCCAGTCTTAGGATAAGGATATTATTATAGCTGTTTCAGCCACATATTCTGAGACTAATTGAATAGTGTAACAGCTGTGGTGCAGTGTCAATGTCTGGCGAGGCCTGAGGGATCTGGTCAGGGGAGATGGTTAGATATAATTTAGATTTAATTCACTGGCTCAGTTTTACAAACAAGGAAAGAAAGCAGCTTTCACGACAAAATTCCTGTGAGTAGGATCTCACAGGAGAGTATTTTACAATTGGAAATCCGATGCAAGACTTCTGTTAGCTCCTCCATGACACCAGCCTCTCACGAAATAGAATGAGGAGACGTCTAGTATTGGCAGTCCCTGAATGGCTGGTGTCTCAGCCATGCTACTGAGACCGCTGTACCATGGAACAGGAGGGGAAAGGTTGTGCTGTCCTATTTGGACGAGACAGCCTGTTTGTGCCTAGGCTCTTGGGACTTTTGTTAAGAGTTGCTGGGTTACATTTCTTGTAAGTAAGAAGTGATGAGCTAAATGGTAAGAAATAAGAGGCATTTGTCCAAGCCATGTAAAGACATATTAAAGGAGACAATTGTTGGCACAATAGGAAAATATTTTTCAGTGATTGTCTTGTTTCTTCCCTCTCATGGTATAGCATGGTCTTTGCTCACGTTAAGTTCAGCCTCCCCAATGAGAAGATGCACGAGGCAGGTTCTGGACTCAGCGTCCGGAAGCACTCTTATAGCTAGCCAACCTCAAGAAGCTCACTCTACTCTGTCAGCTCTCTAGTGATACACCATTTTGGCTTGCTTTCTGGTCCCCGATAAGCCTAGACATCTGCACAGACCACAATCCTTCATGCAGCCTGCTATCTTATGTGCTCCTTGAGGATTTTCAGGTTTCTTTCTCTCTCTTCTCTTGGATATTCAGCCTTCAAGGATTACAGATTGGCAGAGACAAAGTGAGAGTTGTAGAGGTAACAGAGAGAAATAAAGAGCTCGAGCCGGGCGTGGTGGTGCACACCTTTAATCCCAGCACTCGGGAGGCAGAGGCAGGCGGATTTCTGAGTTCAAGGCCAGCCTGGTCTACAAAAGGAGTTCCAGGACAACCAGGGCTATA
>NC_034596.1:9545784-9552091 GCF_900095145.1 Mus pahari | reverse complement strand
AAAAAAAAAAAAAAAAAAAAAAAAGAGCTCTTACTCAATTTATGGAGAACATTATCTTTACTAGCTCTCCCTCCTGGATAGACCCATTAGTGTACACACCTCTGATTTACTTGTAGTGTCTTTGTGCTCAGTCTGTTGACTTCTTCCACCCCCACCCCCCGAATTCTGTTTATACACATATCTTCATTTCCCTAAATTGTTTTTTTTATTAGTTAACAGTGGTAGATTGTAGGAATAAATCCTAGGTTATTAGTAAATAATGAAAGTATGTGATTAATTTTACTTCTTCAGGAATGTGCACTGGCTTTTCAATGCGTGAAATTTGGTGTGCAATGTTACAAATGGGACATTTCCTGGTGAACAGCTCCGGTCACAGAGGTGGAATGTGCTGTCTACAAAGAGCCACTCGTTCTAAGTAAGTACTTCGAAGCCTCTTCCATGGTAGGGAAAAAAAATAGTGAATCTTAGATTTAAAAAATAGCTAGTAATGTATGAATATTTATACATGTCTTCAGGGTCATGAGAAACAAGAGGCAGACAGGAATGGGCTGAAGAGATGCATGGAGGTGTCTCAGGTTGACTTCTGGGATTTCTAGTGCCACCAGCTATGATATAAATGATATCACTACTGAAGATTATTTAACTCACACCCATTCTTTCTCTTAGGGAAAAAAACATATTTAACACACTCCCATAGAAACACAGATGACTACATTTCCAATGGGTTATTCATCATGACTTTCTGGATTTAATGTTGCTTCCCCTTCAGACTCTGAATGTACACACTGATTTTCTTTTGCCTCTCACCATCTGTTACCATCATCTCATAGACAAAATATAGCTATAAATCAGAGTTACTCACATTTTACTCCTCTTGTCTCATGGGCTCTATTCATGGGTGTATAATTTTGTATGCTCATAAATTCAGAGTGCTTTGCATTCTCTGTATTTCTGCTAAGTAAGGGGCAGACAAATCTCCTTTGGATCACTACTACAAGCTTCAGACTTAGAAGATAATGACTTTGAACTTCTAAATTAAACAGATATCTCAAACTATCATTGGATTTTTTTTTTTTTAAGCAACACATCAGTGGGGTAGAGGAAGATGGGTTTCTTTATCAGACTTTTGTTTGTTTCTTTCTTTTTTTTAATAGCAGAGACTGGTCATTCCTGAATGGGCTTGTTGTAGAGGACGATGCTGTACACTGGCTGTACTGATGCCATTGATGAGCACACACACCTACTGATTTCGTCTTGTTAGCAGACATGTATCTTGGCTGTCAATCTCCACCTAATACTTATAGTCACATGTTTGTAAGAAAGATGTGTGGAAAAATCAAAGTATTTTCCTATTCTTTCACACAGTTAACACAAAATTTAATACAGAACACTTTACCCCTGGTTACCAAAATGCATGTAGGGAGAAAACAAAATCTCTCTGGCAGATACCAACTTGGTATTGAATAATATATTTCACTCTTATCATTTGATAGTTGGGGATAACATCAGAACTCACATTTTATAAGATTTTCCACTCTCCATAAATACTAACCCTGATCCAGATGCTGAACACAAGTAGCCTGTTGTCATTAGAACTCTTACCAATAGTCAATAAATTGGGCTTAATTAGTTTGCCTAATCACTGATAAAACTCAAGGAAATACATATTCTAGTTTCTTATAGAACATATTGAAAAGGGTAGGGATAAAGAGCCAGATGAAGAGATGGATGAAGTAGGGACAGGAGTTGGGTTTCAATGTTTTCTATGGATATTATACCCTCCAAGAATTTTCTCCAAGGGTGTCAAGCTATTTGGAATTTCTCCAAACCTAGCCATTTTTTTTTTTTATTTTTGTGGAGAATTTGTTGCTCAGACATAATTTATCAAATCATTGGCCATTAGTGACCCCTTCAACCTTCAGCCACAGGTTTATCTTAACAGGTTTCATCTTTGTAATGCATCAAAGATTTCTTTATAATTCCAGATAACAGGAATGAGATTATTAGGAAACCAGAGAGAAGAATGTATTGTCTATTTATCAGTCTGTCTATCTCAGATATATAATTTTAAACATAACAGTTTATAGAATATGGTACATTATAGAAGCAAATAAATGAACAATAAAAAATATTCCAGGAATATTTTCTTAAATAAGATATGCTTTATACATTGTGTAAAATATTACATAAAAGCAATAAAAAAATTCAACATTCTTAGTACAACATAATCTTTGAACTCTAATAACATGGCAATCCAAAACAGGATAGAAATGTCAGCTATACTCTAAGATACTCTTGGCTTGCTCTTGTTTCTTGGTCTTGTTTATTTGTTTGTTTATCATCAATGATACAGAGCATAATGTTGTGAGAATTGCATATTTTATCATGAGCATTGCTTCTGTTTTTCTTGTGCCTAGCCCCCTCAGCTTGCCCCAGAGGTGGTATCTCATTTTCTCTCTGGATTCTCCATGATGAAGCAGTCATTTTCCCCCTCATATCTGCAACATTAGCTGTGCTATTTTGAAAATTTAAATTCCTCTCGTGAATATACAATTGTGACCTTTATTTTTATGGGAGATGTGTCTATCTCCACTTTTGCTTGGTACCAAGCATCTTCAGAGAAAATGAGTCTGTGCCTTTAAAAATGTCACCAATGAACTCTTGTCACATAGTATCAACGCAAGATGTCACATAGGAGCTACCATTCCTTTTCAATAAAGTCAGGTGAAATCCTGCTTAAACAACTTATTAATTTGATTTTATGACATTAGAGGTGTGTGTGTGTGTCTGCCTGCCTGCCTGTCTGTCCATCTTTGTATGTTTCCAGATTGGGGAAGGTGGTTATTATATTTAATCTTTGTTTTACCTAAAAGTAGAAAAGGTATATATTAGACTATAAAACTAGGCATAATAATGCTAAAAAACAGGACTCATGCTAAAATTCTGAAATTCCCTGAGGTGCATTCTGGCCTTCTACTACCCATGTGCCCTTGAGAAAAATCAACCTTTCTTGGCCATTGTTTCTTATCAATGACCTAAAAATACTAATGTCCACTGAGTTTTACCAGGTTTTCATATGAGATCACAGTCTTGTAATCTGGGACGGACTTTACAAATATGAGGCAATGCTATTTGAAAACTGAGTGAAATCATTTTGGATAGAGGTAAGATGCTGCAGACTACCTCCTTTTGGGGGTCTCCTATCTGCGTGGAACGGGTCTCTAGTGGCAGACGGGCAAGAATTCGGCAAATGACAAACAGACTGACACGAGAAAGTGTGTAGAATCTGAATGTATTTTTCTAAATCGAGCATCAAACTTTTAATACAGAACAAACAAGAGAAGCCAGGTGGGACACATCTGCAAGAGTTACAGTGACACAAAACAAAGGATTGTATACATCAAAAGATGGCGGGGGTGGGGTGGAGTAGGGGGGGGAACCAGGCAGCCTAAGGAGGAAGCCAGGTGCAAGGCTAGTCAATACTTAAACCCCACCACCAGGGATTCCCAGTAAATCCTTGAGTATGCTGTTCCTTTGGGCCTAGCAGAAAAAACCTGTTTCATGGGGGATTTTCACCAGGCCAATGTGTATTCCCTGTCCTCAGTAAACACTTCTGCAGACTAGCCCTGAGCTATGCTGGCTCTGTTCTTTGTAATGCCTGATTCGTTTCACTGTCTTTACTAGAAGTAAATTTGCATGTTAATGAATAGGTAACCTTCTAACTGAATCCTACTGAATTCCAAGCTTCTCAGTGTCAAGGATTTTTTAGGAAACTCACCTATGAATTCAATCTTTAAAGGCACTTATAATACACCATACTAAAGTGGGGATAGGGTTTGAGTATATGGGTTATTAGAATGCCAAGGCTCCAGGAGGCTGAGTTTCCTTGAAACTCTTTGCCTCCTGAATGCTTTCAGGCCTCTGGCCTGGCAAGCACACTTCACTGGAGTGGGCGTGGCAGTAAGAGAATAATAAAATTGATGTTCATGTCAAATCACTCCTTTAGTAATAAAAAAATGTATTCTAGGACTTAAAGCCAAACAAAAGTAACTGATGTGTATATTTTCTGACTTGTGGTTGTTCTTTGCTAAAGTTTGAGTACTGACAGTGTGTGGAGGTTCTATGTAGCTGTGGTGGAACTCTTAGGGAGGTTCTTAGGTCATTGGATAAAACTTAGGACTTTAATATCTTCCTGTTTCATTTTTGTTCCTTGGTTTGTCATATATGTAGTTTTTTTCTTTCATGTACCATAATATGCTGCCTTGCTGTGTGTCTAAAAGCAGCAGAACTCTGAAAATGTAAGCCAAAATAAATCTTTTCTCTTTGTGAGTTAATTATTTTAGTCATTGTATTACAGTAATGAGAAAATGAATTCCACTGTGGTGTCATGGTACAATAGGGAGTCCTTCTCATGGACTCTTAGCTGGCAATCATTACTTGTGTTTATTTCTTACGAAACCTCTGTAAGAAACTGCCATTGAGCAGGAATAGTGAATTGTCAGAAGTTCAGAAAGCACGATTTGTTTGTTTAGGCTATACAGCTGTAACAAAAGAGCCACAGAATTTATAGTGCCCAGGGATACACTCTTAAAGATGCACAGAGTGCTTGTCCAAGACCTAATATTGAATGCCAGTGATAAATTATGCAAGAGTGCTCGACTTGGTACATATTAGCCAACTATTGTCTGGAAAGTCTAGAAACTTGTCTCCTTTTACATGGCTTCCACTAGCAATGAAATGCAGTGTGTTATCTTCATGACTTTTATACTCAATAATTACCCAGATCATTTTTGATATTTTTATTCTGAGTTAGAATTTATTAAATTAAAGGTATTACATTTTCAAGGAAAAAGCTCCCATTTCTAAGGCAGCTAACTATTCTTTGAAAATTTCTATTTAAATTCTATCCTTACATATCTACTACTACTAATCATGATAGGCATGGGCTACACAGCAACACTGTGTGCATAGTCTGCATTGGCAATGGTTTTAAGCTTATGTGTTTGACAATATCACATAAGCTTAAAATCTCCTCCCTTTCCTTTCCTCTCCTTTCCATTTCCTCCTTTCAGATTTTCCCTGTCCTTCACAGTATGAGAAATGAGACCCATGATGGAAAGCATTTCCGATAAGCCACTGTCAGTTGTTGAAGGTACAGGAATACTCAACTTTTCTATATTTACTGTTTGTATCTTTCAGCTCTTACTTCTTTTGCTATAACTGGATCCTCTGGCAAAAGTAGCAACTGTCCTACTGTTCTGCTAGAAATAATTTCACTGTAATTCCAATTTTCAATTGCTTGTGAATTATGAACCATGAATTGACATCTCCATCAACACATAAGTGTTATTAGCTTCCTGAGTGCTGCGACAGGCTCTTCTGTGAGCTTCTTGAACTAATGGTGAAGATTTCACTGATTAGATCTAAACTGGTCTTATCTATAACACCTTCTCACTTTTGTATAAAGCCAATTGGCTCTGATTCTGAATGCTGTGCATCTGAAAGATTCATTAAGCCTTGTGACAGTGCAAATCTATGAAAAACAGAATGTGATCCACACAGGACATTCAATCATTTGATGATGCTCATGTGAATTACAGACTATATGCCTGCACCAAATTATGTCTTCTGAAACTTTTCTAATGTGTGTACACACAGGGGTTGAATTTCTGTGTATTATTTAAGAAACTGCTCATGCAAATCTAATAATTAATAATGCATGTAATCTAATTTTACTGTGTTAATACACTTTAGCAAAAATTTTATTTCCTGGTGTGTAAATGATAGTCTCCATGGGATTGTAAAAGTAGGTGTGTATATGACACGCAGCAAGGAAATTACACAGAGCAGTAATCAACTCATATGTGCAGTTTTATGCCATGAAGAGAAAATAAAGCAAAACAACTTCAATATGACAGTTCTGAATTTTCTACAATAGAATTTATTGCTCAGATGTGCCCTTTCCATTTAAATAGTGGAAATATATTATAGCTGCTGGAGAAATTGATCAGCTATTAAGAGCACTTGCTTCTCTTTCCAAAGACCCAAGTTTGACTCCCAGCAATCACATAGTGGCTCTCCACTACCTATAACTTCAGTTCTATGAACTCTGATGCCCTCTGCTGGCCTTCTAGGACACCAGGCACACACATGATATACATAAATGCAGACAGACTCTCATACACATAAAATAAAACCAAATAAATCTTTGAAAATCATTAAATATTTAACAGTGGACCTATTATAATAGAGTCATTTTCTACCTCTGCTGTGTGTGTGTGTGTGTGTGTGTGTGTGTGTGTGTGTG
>NC_034596.1:9515369-9538256 GCF_900095145.1 Mus pahari | reverse complement strand
TCTCATTTAATTCTCTTAGTAGATCTGTGTAGAAATTGTGTTTTCATAGACATGTAGTGTGTGTGTGTGTGTGTGTGTGTGTGTGTGTGTGTGTGTGGGTTGAGCACGTGTTCTAATTTTACAAACTTTCAATTGATTATAAGTCTACAAGTGAGAAAGCTAGAACTTTTTCCAAGTAACATTATTAATAGCTGATTCAGTCTCAGCTATGATTTCAAATCTCATTTCCTTTCTATCCACACAAGAGGAAATATATAAAAAGGAAAAGGTTGTATATGCATAGCCAAAAATAATCATGCAATTTGACCAGATTCAAAAAGAAATGTATTTTACAGGGAATGGAGGAAAGACATTTCTGAGAATAGGAGCTTATTATCAGCTGTACTTGTGTAATTATCTATATATACACACATAGAAAGGCACATATAAGCTTACCCTCTCAAAACGATCTTCACTAAAATTTCTTATTCATAGAAAATCATTTAAAGTCTGTGGCATAGCCTAAACTAACTGGATTTCCAACAATCCTTGTGACTGAAGATAATCTTGAAGTTGGTTCTACACTGACCTCTAGAGTACTAGGATTACAGATATTTGGTACCACACCCAATGTTATGTGGGGTAGAGATCAAAACTCAGGGCTTGGTCCATGCCAGAAAATCCCTCTACCAACTGAATCTATCTATATTACTAGCCTCAAGCCTTGTTTGTAATCGATGACCAAGAATTCTTACCAGTTCAATAGGAAAAAACAAAACCAAAAGAACAGACTTTTCCAAAGTTTGTACATCTTGTAACTAAAAGGATGCTACTTTCACAGACTAAGCCTTTGAATTATCTAATTTTATGAACTAAAGTAACCCTGTTAGGCAATGAAAAGAACTTGTCTTCTGTGTGCACCCAAAGTACTGCAGCTATCTGCTAAAGCTGTATGGAACCTCAACTTTAACGAGTGACTAGAAAGAAAACTAGCTTGATAGTTAGATGGAGGAATCCTTGTCTCAATTGAATTCATGCTACTGTGCTGCAGTCAGGCAGGTTACTGTTCTGACCCCAACAAATGGGGCAGAAAGGGAGCTGCTATTAGCTACAGTTTGCTTCTTGCCCTTCCTGCTAGACTCCGATCAATAGGTGTTATTGTTTCTTTTATATCCAGTAACTCCCAGAATTGCTTTATTTTTGTTTTTAACCTGTAAGTCCCTAAACTATTTCATCACAGTCTGCTAAAATGGATTAAATTTCACTGTTCTTCTCCAGTGATAATCCTTGCTATGTACACCCTACACCCCATTCTGTAGTATAGCATCGCATTGCCAGCATTTAGGGGAAAATGTTCCATAAAGTATCAATCACACTAATAGACTCTGACCAGCATTCATTGCACCTGTTTATATAAATTATAGAGACTAACTCTGATTCTGTGGAACCGAAGAGCTGCATAGCCCTCTCAAGTTGACCAACTACAGTGAATAGAATACCTGATCCTGAATATGAATCTTGAAAGCTCACAGGCCACAACAGTTTCCTTACGATGAAGTCAAGTCTGAAGTTGTTGTCAACTTATTTGCTTTCACCTATAGACATCAAAATTGACTCATAAATATGGAAAGTCATTGTTCCTGTGCTAAGATAGTGCCTCTTTAGAGGGCATAATTCTTTTGTTCACAGTACCATTTAACATTCAGAAATCCGTTGCAATTACAGAAAGAATGGTTTATATTGTTTCTGGAAGGCAGGTCAAGTAGAATGAGCTGAGTGGTCATTGTCACAGACACTTTAGATTTAAAGCCAAGGAAACAGACATAGGTAGTTCATTTTCCAGTCTCTGTCTTGGATCCTCCTCAGAGTATCCTGGACTTGCCAAGCAACTGATAGATCTGGCTCATGTGACACAGCCCTCAAAACTATTACTGCTGTCCATATTTGACTTGAGATCAGTGAACTGTGGCTGAAGTGGTTTATTCATGTTCTTAGTCATCCAAGTTTCTGTTTGATGCCTTGGTTTACATCCAGAGAAGCAGACAAGATGGATGAGAAGTCAATAAGGGAATATGCTCTTACATACCCCAAGAGCATGAGGCTACAGCTGCTCTCAGCAGGACCACTGGCATGAGGAAATCCTTCCAAACACTTCCCAGAATCCTTTTTACACAGCCATATAAAAACTGTATTATATGAGTTAGGTTACCAAAACAAGCAAAAATGCTATGCTAAAACTAGCATCTAGAGAAAGCCCAGTATTATCGAGTCTATATTGACAGCTCATCTTCAGAGTTCTGCAGACTTTTCTTTTTACCACACACTTATTACCTAATGATTGTAAACACCACATATATCTCCCCCTCTCTCTGGGCTGTGATAGTCTCTATAACAAAGATAGTGTCTTGTTTAATCCCTCTCCATATATTCTAGCATGTCCGTTGTCACATTAGGCACAAACAAAATAATTAAAATTCAGTTACTAGTGTTTGTTTTGAACTATACAAAGTGTTGCATCTGTATATGTTATATTGAATGTAACCATTGCTTGGTGTATGTTGTAAATTTAACATGTGATATCTAGCCTATTACTGCCTTACTTCAATTTTTAAAATGTTTTTAGTTGTATGTGAACACCTGTAAAAGATTTTACTTGACCACATTAACTTGTGAGAGAAGTAGAAAATTGTTACAGCTGATGTGAAGGAGAAATTGAATAGCAGACAAATAGATATGCAATCAGGGATGCTAATATTAATATGCTACATCAGGCAAAATCAAATTCTATTTATATAATGTTCTTAAGGGAAAGATTAATTTTTACTAAGATAGAGAACATTCTTCAATATGGATAAGTATGTTAGTGTTCTATAAAGGAAAATAACTGATATATATATATATATCAATAATATATATTATATAATCATATATATGTATATATGGAATTATTATTTATTAGAGTGACTAACAGGGAATGGTGTTAGTAGTCCAACACTGACTGTAACCTGACAGAAGGCCAGGGGTCTGGTGGTTGTTCAGTCTATGGGAGTAAATGTCCCAATCTTGTTCTGAATTTCCAGGGAAGTCCTGGTGAGCTTCAAATTTTTAGTCTATATTGGAATCCAGATAGGTTCTTACACTAGGGAAGGAATGCCTTAGGGTCAGGATAGGGGAACTTGCCAGTGAGAGAGAAGACAAGCGGGTGAAAAGCAAAACATTTTTCTATGTCCTTTTATGTGGGTTGCCACCAGAAAATGTGACCCAGGTCTGGGATGTGTATTCTGGCCTCAGATGATCCAGAGAAAAAGTCCTCACAAGTGTGTCCAACTATGTTAATGCAAGGTGTAGTCAAGTTGACAACCAAACTTAACCATCAGATGAGGATATAGACAAAAGATGTTTGCTGTGGCTTCAGGAAGAAGGGGAACTACTGGAGCTAGAGTCCAGTCTCAAACTGCATACAAGTCCAAAGACCTATTTATGGATGATGATTGCAAGGCTGGAACAAAAGGACAATGATTCATTATAGCTCATCTATCACAAAGCTTTGCTTCTCGTGTTACGAAGCAAGAGGACAATCTTTCTGCTTCTTGGTTGCTGTTTCAGCATAATACCCACCCTGAAGGAAGAGAATTTGTATGTAATACATACATAAGATTCATATGTATGCTTATCTATATATTCATATAGTAGCATATTCGTATATCTATGTAATTTTAAAACTGCCAGTATTTCAGAAACATTAAAGTGAAACAAATACAAATATAATTTATTTTTCTTAGAAATTTATTTAAATATGTATACAAACTATATGTAAACATATCGACACATTTAGTTCTAGTGGCACACCCACATTCTGTATGTGTGTGTATGTGTGTGAAAGACACTCTGAAAAGAATAGACACTCTGACGCAGGAGATGATAGAGGGACACGATCTTCAGCCAATGGCACAGGACTCTCGGTCAAAGTGTTGTTCTTTCTGGTACTTTGAGGTATATAAAGGACTATTACTAGACTTAGGATTAAATCCTGAGCCTTGCTCACCCTTCAGAAACCAGCATCAATAAGCTAATTAAACATGTAATAGCAAAAAAAAAAAAAAAAAAAAAAAAAAAAAAAAAAAAAAAAAAAAGCAGGAAAATGAGGTTTATACATTGCTAAAGAAATCCATTAGATCTCCTTCCCCACATGTCTTTCTCCAGGATTCTAACATGAGGCTTTGGTTTTAAGGATTTATTTTTATGTTTAAATAAATATTGGTATGTATGTTGGGTTGTGGGGGATGTGCATGAGTCAATTGCCCTTGAAGAAAAGTGTTGTATCTTCTGGAACTAGAGTGACTAGAGTAGAGTTTGGAGACCCCCTACTCCATATGGGTGCTACAACCAAACTCAGGTTCTCTGCAAGAATAGTAAATGGTTTTAACCATTGAGTCATCTCCAGCCTGAGGTTTGTCTTTGAATAGAGAGCCAGAAGTGCGTAGTAAAGTGGTCCCTATGAAATTATGGTACCACACATCGCCATCCTGAGACTCTCCTATAACATTGTCTAACAAGTAATCAGAAATGTATGAAATGTCACTCTAGGACTTAACACTCCCTTCTGCTTGGTCCAAGGACCTCAGCCTTTACTACTCCCAGTAAGAGATTTCTATAGAAATCCCAATTTCTTGAAGTCCATTATTCCACTAGTCTGATACAAGAGTCTCATTAGAATACCCTCATCCCTGCCAGGATGCTTACAGAACTGTTGATTTAAAGGAACCAGATACACCTTTATTCTGCTTAATACAGAAACCAACTTTCTAGTCATCAGAGCTGCCTAGGATAGGCTCCGATGTCGTTGGAGAAGCTTCATTTCTGGATGATTCCTGGTTGCTCTTTGGGACGATACAGGAACCAGGTGGGTATTCATGGAATGCCACAACTCTTGTGTTACTCCAGGACCTGTGCCTTCCACAACTCTTAGTCCAGAATTTCTCATATGCAGGCCATGAGTGGGAAACTACCAAACCTCAAAGCTAATTTCTCACCTGTAATTTCTTTCTCAATTTATTCACCTTAATGTCTGCCTGCTGAGAGCAGCACTTTTACAAGACAAGGGAAAAGCATTTCCAGCATCATGTTTTCTTCTCAAATCTATTTATTCGGCCTCCCTTTGGTGAACAATCTTGTGATTTTTTTAGTCTTTCAATATTCAGTCTATTTCAGCTCAGTGTGTTTCACAGTGTACTAACCATTATTCTTTTACTAACTGTTAAATTACCTCAAATCCCCGGGTTTTGCTAAATGGAGGATTGATCAATATTTTTATTAGAAAGCTATATTCTTTAAACTTCAATAACCTTGCAAGTGTTCAGGGTAAAGCTTTTGAGATTCTTTAGTAAATATGAGTGTTCCCTTCATTCTCACCACAGCTTAGAGTTTTACTCATTACACGTTGGAACTGCATAATTGTGCAATTAATCTGAAGGATGTCGGAATGCATATTTTTAAAAGTAATTTTCTTGGGGAAATAATACATATCTCATTACTTTTTACTGTAATTGGTATTCATGGTCCCTTAGTTTATAGGTTTAAACCCTGCCAGGGATGGCCAATATCAGGGCTATATATTATTAAAATGGATTAATTTTTCAAACACATATTCCATTCAATTTCTCATTAAACAAGGCATTGTAAATTCTGCTGTCAGGGCATACAAATAACATGATTACACAATACTTGAATTATTCAAAGTCTTCTCAGCTGCAATGGATACTAGACCTAGACACTGGGTTCATTTATTATGGAAGAGAATTTTAAGACATAGATGTCTAAACTAACGAGTACAATTTTTTGTCTATTGCTGTAACTAATGCCATGACCACAAGTAATTTGTGGAAGGTGTGATTTATTTGGCTTGTATATCCAGGTCATAGTCCATCATTGAGAGAAGTTAGAACAGGAAGTTGAGGCAGAAACCATGAAGAGAGGTTACTTACTGGTTCTCTTACTCATAGGTTCCTGTGTAGCTAGATTTCCTATATAGTCCAGAACCACCTGTCTAGAGATGGTATCACCCATTACAGGCTCACTCTCCTGAATCAAACTGATGAGAAATACAGCCACACAGAGATATGCCTACAGACCAATCCGAAAAGGACAATGACTCAATTGAGATACCATATCAAGTGATTCCTGGCCTGGTCTGTTGACAGTTACTACTAGCTGAATACTGACCAAGGATCACATGTGATCTATCTTAATTTCAGAAGAATGAGGATCACATGTGATCTATCTTAATTTCAGAAGAATGAGGAATCCTTTTACCACAGGGCCAGGAAATCCAAAAGAAAAGGTTATCTTAAAGGAAATAGACAAAATCAAATCCAATCAGATTATGACTGGAAAGTCTCAGATATAAAGGAGAAAGGGGAAGAATTGAATTTGGACTTGACTAGATTATTTGGCCATCAATGCAGAGCATAAATTAAAAAGTGATAGGAAGAATTTCAATGTAGGTTAGGCCATGTTGCAGTCACTATGGAACTTGGGGATAGCATATGATTCAGAGGTTCCTAGTGAGCACTTAAATTTTTACAGAAATATTTGATTTATGACAAAATATAGACTAAGTAATGGGCAGTTCCATTATACCTCTTGTTTCCCCTCTTCAAAGTCTCCTGACGTTCTTCTCATTCTATCTGTTAAATAATCGAGGAACCTACAATGCCAAATTGTCACCTAAAGTTTGTAGTTTATACTGGGGTTTACTTGTGGACATGCACATGATATATATCCACCGCTGTCATATAATAGTGGCCACTTCCACTGTTCCCCAAATCCTCCATTTCTGTTCTTCATCCTTTATTTACCTTTAATTTTTGGCAATCATTTTTTTAGGTCCATGTGGTTTTTGTTTTTGTTTTTGTTTTGTTTTGTTTTTGCAGAATGTTGGAGTTATAATCACATAATATGTAACCCCTTTAGTTTAGCTTCTTCCATTTAGCATTATCCATTTTATGTTTCACTGTGTTTTTTTTTCATGGATTGATAACTCATCTCTTTCCGTGTTGTGTAATATCCCATTGACTTGTTGGATCATAGTACGGTTTTCCTCTCATCTGTGGATGATATGGTGGATCTTTTTACATTTTATATATTATGAATAAAACAACCAAAATGTGCTCTTGTGTTTTAGCTATACATAAGTACTTATTGATTTAGGTAAAAATTAAGAGGCATGATTACTGGATCACATGATAAGAATATACTAAATTTTATAAAAAGTTACACTGTCTTCACCAACAACTCTACCCACTATACACTCCTACCTGCGATGTATGAGAGTCCT
Source organism: Mus pahari (assembly GCF_900095145.1). Lineage (NCBI taxonomy): Eukaryota > Metazoa > Chordata > Mammalia > Rodentia > Muridae > Mus > Mus pahari. The sequence goes on along the minus strand of NC_034596.1, from coordinate 9,530,941 downwards.
GTATCCCTTTTGATAATTTTTCAGAGTTTAGGCCATTTCTCTAGGTCTTGGTGTTGCTTCACTTTGCACCTCAGCATCTTTCCCCATGTTTCTTTGTCATAAGTATGTTAATACCTCCATTGGTTAAGTACCTCTGTGGACTTTTTGCCTATTGCAAAATCCAATTTATTGTTCTTGTTGTTTATTTTAAGGGTTCTCTGTATGTTTTAGATAACACTTTACTATTAGATCTGTTACAAATATTTCCTTCCAATCTATATTAATAATCTTCTTTCAATCATTTTCTTGAACAAACAAGAGATGGAAGAATAAATCCTAATTTTCCACCAAGACCGATTTAAACTTTTAACTTTGGATTGTTTGGATTTACATAAGAATTGGTGGGCCTCAGTAGTGTCATATGCAGGGTGAACAGTTTACCAGCATGATGTTGCCAAGATAATCACCTTAGTAACCCATTTAAATTGGTATTTACCAGATTTTCTAGTAAGTGCTGGTACACTATAGTTTGTCCCTTTCTATACCCTATACATTAGATATGAGACACTAAGTCCTGTCCCTTCTGGAAGAGGAAATTAAACTCCATTCATCACTATGAAAGTCAAAGATTAATATAGTTGTTAATAACAAGAAAAATGATCACAGTTATTTTTGCTATCAATATCTCACAGATCTTATCACTAACAATAAGAAGAATCCTGAAGAATTCAACCAAAATAAACTCTTCTGCCACCTATTTAAAGCACCCTAGAAAAGAAGCTTTCCTTGGGTATTGTCATGTTTTATAGACTGTCCATCAGTTGAGAGACATTTTGCTAAACAACGATGCTATAACAATAAATGTGACCTCAATACAAAGTAATTACCATATGTTGTATATTGACCATATTCTTTTGGCTGAGGCAACTGACTTCAAAACCCCCAGAGCTCCATGATTCTGAAAGAACTCCTCAGGATTATATACCTAGACAGTCTTTCTCCCTGGGAGATGCTGAAGCATAGCAATGTAAATCAGTACCAATAAAAGTAACCTTCTGTGTGAGGGCTACTTAGAATAACTGGATTCTTATCTCAATATTTATTCATCTACCAAGAGTGCTCTATGTCCTTAGAGTAAATATTTTATGAGAAGTGGCATATGTTCCAAGCAAGAATTAGAATAATAAAAACTGAATTTTAAGCATGATATAAATATAACTATAGAGAGAATAAACATCCATATGGCTTTTAGGTACTATGTATGATTAATAGTGTTTAAATATTTGGCATGTCCTCTCTCTGATTTTAAGGGCTGAAGGACTTTCCTCCTTCTCTAAGAATCTTTAAACATTGTGACTTGTTGGAATTTCACTAGAGTTTCATAGGAATTTTCCAAACTAACTTGGCTATACTTTATTCAGCAGTGAATGTCAGTGCCACTCAAGTCTCCACAACTCATAAGTGTCTCTGAAAAAAAAACAAAAACAAAAAAACAAACAAACAAAAAAAAGAAACTGGGTGATATAGGAACTGGTCTCTCCCTAGGCTCATCCTTTTTGAATCTTAGGAGCAAGAAATATTCTTCCCATAGAGTCAGAAGCCCTTGGGGTAATCATCAGTCCTTCCAGGGCTCCATGTCTTACACTTTCTAATAAGGAAGAAAATTAGCCCAATTTGAATTGAAATACTACACATTAATGAACCTCTTTCTCCCTACACTTTGCTCCATTTTTCAATATAGTACTCACTGAATAATAATAAGTACTTCTCTCCTAATAGAACTTAATCCCAATGTGTCATCTGCTAAGCTGAACAACATTTTTTTTTCAATAAATGTATTTTTCAAAGAGTGTAACTTTAGTTACTAAGGTCCATTTTTTAAAAGTCAAAATTGTTGCTTAAAGGTAATAAAATAGCTGACTAGCACAAAGAACGTAGTCACATAATGGCCTGTGAGTTTGGAAGCTATAAGCAGGTCCTAAGTGAAATGAAATAGAAATTGATGTTAGTTTTGGGCCTGAGAAGACAGTGGAAGAAAGATCAGGTTGTAAATATGCTGCTATGGGTGCTATGGCTTGTGTGTCCCTTAACTTTCATGTGCTTTAAACTTAATTCCCAAATCATGACTACAAGTGAGACCTTCCAGGGATGACAATTTTATCATGAAGATTCTTCCCTTATAAATGGACTAACATACTCAGGGATTAATAGATTAATGAGTTATTAAGAGATTGCTTTGTTATGAAAGGATATTAGTTTTCTATTGCTGTGATGAAACGCCATGACCAAAGCAATTTATGGAATAAAGAATTTATTTAGGGTTATAGTTCTAGAAGTTTGGAGTCCATAATGGTGGAGGAGAGGCAGTAGTGACAGGCATGGCAGCTGAAACATCAGCTGAGACCCCAATTCACACCTGAATTGCAATCATGAAACCGAGAGATTGTGGGGAATTGCAGGCTGCCCAGTCGAACTGAGGTCTGAACCCCGATGGTCATAATTCACCTACATGACACAGTAGGCGTTCCCTCATGCTCCTGGAACTCCGGGCCTCTGCCTAAGGTACCACCTCCCACAGCCCCCACAAGAGAAGCATGGTCAGTAGTAAGCAATGACCCAAGCTTCTGACCTTCAGGGTAAACTCCTCCCCGGTTACCTAGCAACAGCGAAGACCATAAAAAGGGGTGCTCAGCCCCCACCTTGCTCTCTTACCCTCTTACTCCTTGGTTCCTTAACCTCTCACTTCTCTCTCCTCTTCCCTTTCTCTTTGTCTTCTCCTCTCTCCTCTCTCTCTCTCTCTCTCTCTCTCTCTCTCTCTCTCTCTCCCTTCTCTTTCCCCCTGCATTTCTATAATAAAGCTCTTAAACCATAGAGAGTCTCTGCTCCTTCAAGGTCCACTGTGCACTCTGGTCAGTGTTGGGAACTTCTTCCCCTCTTCTCTCTCTCCTGCAACCCTGGGACTTTAGCAAGGTAGCTCCTGGGGGGTCCCTGGTCAGGGCTGCCCCTTGGCCACCCCCTGAAGAGTGGGATAGAGGAATGCTCACCAAGGGCTGATTGGATAGGGTAGGTAGCAGCTCTCCCACACCTGACTGACCAGAGAATAGGGAAACTCTGGTGGGGTGTGGGCCTCTTTTCCTTTCTCCCAATTCCCCCCCACACCCCGGGTCCCACCTTTTTTTTTTGTTCCCTACAAGAGATCAAATCAGAAATAGTATGCATCTTTACATTTTAAAAGCTCACTGCCAGTGAAAGACTCTCTCCATTAAGGCCACACCTCCTAATCCTCCCTAAAGAATGCAAGCATTTGAATGTCTGAAGAGTATGGGAACATCTTACTCAAACAACAACAGAAGGTGGCACTCCTGCTGTTCCGTGTGAGACCTTCTGAAGTACCATAACCCAACAGAAATGTCCTCATCATAGACTGACCTTGAGCCAGACATTATGTTTCCAAATATCCCAGCCATGAAAATCACAAGAAATAATTCTCTTGCTCTGTAAATTACTGACTCTCGGACATTCTGTTATGTTAGCAGAAAACAGGGTAAGGCAGATATAGAGAATGAAAAAAAATAGGTAAACCATAAAAGGCTTATGATGAGGCTTAAAGGAGTGCCAAGTGTCATGTTAGGAAGTTTGAGAATTAACTGCAGAGCATATTAAGGTATTTCGTCTCCAATTAGTTTTAGAAGGATGATACTGTCAGGATCAACATGAGGCAAGATTAGAAGAAATATGGATGGCAGAGAGTTCAAATTGAAGGATGTTTCAATAGCCCACCCAAAGAAAGGCCCCAAGTGAAGGGATTGGAAAAATTAACCGTATCATTAACTCATGGATATGGTAGAGTGACAGGTTATATAGTTATAGAAGATACAAGAGTCAGGGAAAGTAACGCATGGCCAGTGATAGTCCGTAAGGCCCAATAATCAATTTGGGATGATGAAGTAAGTGTGAGGGGAGGAGGAGGAGTTGAATGCTAAGACTTCAGGTCTCTGGAGCAATCTTGAAGGAAATACAAATGAAGTGTGAGAAAAAAGGTAACGTTGAAGATAGGAGTGAACAATAAAGACAGAAGTGGTGCAAGTAATATGTATCAATAGAATTGGTCAGTAGACAGAGGGTTGTAGCTCCTCTGCTGGGCAGGGATGCTGGACCATTTGGTTTTCATGGACTTCCTGGTAATAGTTTTTATACAGATGCCAATTTCTGATGAGGTTCTGTAAAAACCATTGATCTCTGGGATTTTTAAGGGCTATACGATAATTTAGCTGCTGTTGGAATATTTCAGACCCTTTTGTATCTTTTACATCAGTTTCCCTTTTTAAAAACATCTCTCTGTGCATTTTGCATGTTTGTGTAGAAGGAGGGGGGCACATGCCACAGTAGGTGTGTGGAGGCCAGAGGATGTCTCATAGCAGTTAGTTCTCACCTTCCATCATGTGGGTCCTGAGAATGAAGCTTGAAATTTCAGAGGCGGCTGCAAGTTCTTTCCTCATTGAGCTATCTTGCTGGCCCTTGGTGATAAACTACAAGTGTTTTCTAGAATTTTTTTTACACACTGGAAAAGGTGCTACATGAGCAGGAAAACAACTTCCCACTTTGGAGAATGTAATGAAGAAACTTGAATGTTTGCAGCTAAGAGCTTTTTATAGGCTATGAATAAGTAAACAGAGGATGAAGTGGAGGAGAATAAACATATGTTTTGCTGAAGAAATATTTATTTAGTGAGGCAGACACCATTACTGCTCACATTTATATGGTAGAAAGAGGATTCTGGGACTGCAACAGGACTGAAATGTGACCCACCTCTATTACCATTCAAGTCTCAGCACTTGTCATTGTATTTATTTATGCTTTCACAGATCAAACATTTGTTAATGGTATGTTAGAAAGACGCAGTTAAAATGGAAGGCTCGTGTGCAGTGAATTGCACTGTCATTTGGTGGGTCTGCAGATAGGCTCATTTCCTCAGCACTTGACTTATAGGCATTGCTGTGTGGTGTGGCTGAACAAATCTTTTCCATGGGGCTTCTCCTGGACTTAAGGACAGTATAAAACACTAAAGCATTTCATACATCTGAAGTGTATTTCTATTTGCAATATTCCTTCAAACAATACTCTTAGAGCGTAATGTCTAAGGCAGAGAGAGGATGAATGATGCAGACCATAATAGTGAGCATGATGATGAGATCATAAAGGTAAGAAGTAAGACTTAAGGTAAGAAAGTCTTAAGGTTTTATTGCTGTAAAGAGACACCATGAGCATGACAGCTCTTTATTTTTTCACATTTTAAAATTCTTCTCTCATATATTACATCCTGACCACAGTTTCCCCCTCACCCAGCCTCTCCCCTACTCCCCCTTTTCTCCAGATCCAACCCCCACTGCCTCCCCTCAGAAAAGTATATGACTAACATTAACCAAATACAGAATAACAAGCTACAATAAGACCAGTCATGCCAGTCCAATCATACCTGGCCTGAGCCAGCTGCAGGGAAGCAGAAAACTTGCCTAACTAGGGGCACAAGTCCCTTCCGGTTGGCGCCATCTCCGTGTCACCTTGGGTGCAAATCGGCAGACAGTCCCATGTTCTCCAGAGAACTCTCCATGCGATCTTAGGATCACTGGTAAGTACAACACAAAATCTTTTCCAAACCAATTGTGACGGGCCTGTGATAGCAGAAGCAAGGACGTGGGAGCCCTGCCTGACCAGAGGCTCAGGTTCCTTCTGATTGATACTGGTGTACCTTGGTTTTGAACAGATCAGACAGCTCTACAGTCCTCAGAGGAGACACCAATTCCAGGCGCTGTAACATGCTCAGGACCTTAGGATTCCAGGATCCCAGGATAACAGGAGCTTGGTCATACCAGGATCTCAGGGTCTCAGAGGAAGCTTTACTGCCAAGAACTCTGACACACCCAGAATCTCAGGTTCACAGTAGCCCGGAATCACAGGATCACAGAGAAAGCAGGACTCTGAAGAGTCTGGAATCAACTGGGATTATAGGAAGGACAGGCTCCAATCAGATATATTGAGGGTAGCAAGCACTTAAGATAATCAGATGGCAGGAGGCAAGCATAAGAACAGAAGCAACAGAAACCAAGGTTACTTGGCATCATCAGAACCAAACTCTCCCACCATAGAAAGTCCTGGATTCACCATCACACCAGAAAAGCAAGACATGGATCTAAAGTCACTTCTCATGATGATGATGATGGGGGACTTTAAGAAGGAAATACAGGAAAATACAGGTAAACAACTAGAAGCCCTCAAAGAGGAAACACAAAAATCATTTAGAGAGTTACAGGAAAACACTACCAAACAGGTAAAAGAATTGAACAAAACCATCCAGGATCTAAAAATGGAAGTAGAAAACAAAGGGAGACAACTCTGGAGATAGAAATCCTAGGAAAGAAATCAGGAACCATAGATGCGAGCATCAGCAACAAAATACAAGAGTTGGAAGAGAGAATCTCAGGTGCAGAAGATTCCATAGGGAACATGGATACAACAATCAAAGAAAATGCAAAATGCAAAAAGATCCTAACTCAAAACATCCAGGAAATCCAGGACCCAATGAGAAGACCAAACCTAAGGATAATAGGTGTAGAGGAGAACGAAGATTTTCAACTTAAAGGGCCAGTAAATATCTTCAGCAAAATTATAGAAGAAAACTTCCCCGACCTAAAGAAAGAGCTGACCATGAACATACAAGAAGCCTACAGAACTCCAAATAGACTAGATCAGAAAAGAAGTTCCTCCTGACACACAATAATCAGAACAACAAATGCACTAAATAAAGTCAGAATATTAAAACGAGTAAGGGGAAAAGGTCAAGTAACATATGAAGGCAGACCTACTGGAATTATACCAGACTTTTCACCAGAGGCTATGAAAGCCAGAAGATCTTGGACAGATATTATACAGACCCTAAGAGAACACAAATGCGAGCCCAGACTACTATACCCAACAATACTCTCAATTACCATAGATAGAGAAACCAAAGTATTCCATGACAAAACCAAGTTCACACAGTATCTTTCCATGAATCCAGCCCTTCAAAGGATAATAACTGGAAAACACCAACCCAAGGATAGAAATTACCCCCTAGAAAAAGCAACAAAGTCAACAAACCTAAAAGAAGATATCCACAAGAACAAAATCCCAACTCTAACAACAAAAGTAACAGGAAGCAACAACTACTTTTCCTTAATATCTCTTACTATCAATGGACTCAATTCCTCAATAAAAAAGGCATAGACTGACTACACAAACAGGAACCAACATTTTGCTGTTTACAGGAAACCCACTTTAGGGAAAATGACAGAAACTACTTCAAAGTGAAAGGCTGGAAAACAATTTTCCAAGCAAATGGTCTGAAGAAACAAGCTGGAGTAGTCATTCTAATATCAAATAAAATTGACTTCTAGCCCAAATTTATTAAAAAAGATAAGAAGAGGCACTTCATACTCATTAAAGGTAAAAATCATCCAACATAAACTCTCAATTCTGAATATCTATGCTCCAAATCAAGGGTATCCACATTCATTAAAGAAACTTTAATAAAACTTAAAGCACACATTGCACCTCACACACTAATAGTGGGAGACTTCAACACCCCACTATCATCAATGGACAGATGCTGGAAACAGAAACTAAGCAGAGGCACATGGACATTAACAGAAGTTATGAAACAGATGGATTTAACAGATATCTACAGAACATTTTATCTTAAAACAAAAGGATATACCGTCTTCACAGCACCTCATGGTATCTCCAAAATTGAGCATATAATTGGTCACAAAACAGGCCTCAACAGATACAAAAATATTGAAATTATCCCATATATCCTATCAGGTCACCACAGACTAAGGCTGATCTTCAATAACAGTATATATAGTAGAAAGCCAACGTTCATGTGGAAGCTGAACAACACTCTAGTCAATGATACCTTGGTTAAGGAAGAAAAAAAGAAAGAAATTAAAGACTATTTAGAGTTTAATGAAAATGAAGCCACAACATACCCAAATTTATGGAACACAAGGAAAGCAGTCCTAAAAGGAAAACTCATAGCTCTGACTGCCTCCAAAAAGAAACAAAACAGAGCATACACTAGCAGCTTGACAGCACACCTAAAAGCTCTAGAACAAAAGGAAGCAAATTCACCCAAGAGGAGTAGATATCAGGAAATAATCAAACTCAGAACAGCAATGGCCTGTGCTGTAAGATCAAGAATCAACTAATGGGACCTCATAAAATTGCAAAACTTCTGTAAGGCAAAGGACTGTCAATAAGACAAAAAGGCCACCAACAGATTGGGAAAGGATCTTTACAAACCTAAATCAGATAGGGGATTAATATCCAATATATATAAAGAACTCAAGAAGATGGACTCCAGAAAATCAAATAACCCTATTAAAAGATGGGGTATAGATCTAAACAAAGAATTCGCAACTGAGGAACACTGAATGGCTGAGAAGCACCTGAAAAAATGTTCAACATCCTTAACCCGTCAGGGAAATGCAAATCAAAACAACCCTGGGTTTCCACCTCACACCAGTCAGAATGGCTAAGATCAAAAATTCAGGTGACAGCAGATGCTGGCGAGGATATGGAGAAAGAGGACCACTCTGCCATTGCTGGTGGGATTGCAAGCTGGTACAACCACTCTGGAAATCAGTCTGGTGGTTCCTCGGAAAATTGGACATAGTACTACCAGAAGATCCAGCAATACCTCTCCTGGCCATATGCCCAGAAGATGTTCCAACTTGTAATAAGGACACACGCTCCCCTATGTTCACAGCAGCCTTATTTATAATAGCCAGAAGCTGGAAAGAAACCAGATGTCCCTCAACAGAGGAATGGATACAGAAAACGTGATACATTTAATCAATGGAGTACTACTCAGCAATTAAAAACCATGAATTTATGAAATTTTTAGGCAAATGGGTGGATCTAGAGAATATCATCCTGCGTGAGGTAACCCAATCACAAAAGAACACACACGATATGTACTTACTGATAAATGGATATTAACCCAGAAACTTTGACTACTCAAGATACAATTTGCAAAACACATGAACTCAAGAAGAAGGAAGAACAAAGTGTGGATACTTCGTTCCTTCTTAGAATGGGGAACAAAATACCCATGGAAGGAGTTACAGAAGCAAAGTTCGGAGCTGAGAAGGAAGAAAGGACCATTCAAAGACTGCCTCACCTGGGGTTCCATCCCATATACAACCACCAAACCCAGACACTATTGCATATGCCAGCAAGATTTTGCTGACAGGATCCTGATATAGCTATCTCTTGTGAGGCTATGCCAGTGCCTCCCAAATACAGGAATGGATGCTCACAGTCATCTATTGGTTGGAACACAGAACCCCTAAAGAAGGAGCTAGAGAAAGTACCCAAGGAGATGAAGGTTTCAGCAACCCTATAGGAGGATCAACAATATGAACCCTCACAGAACTGTGTCTCTAGTTGTATATGTAGCAGAGGATGGCCTAATTGGCCATCAATGGGAGGAGAGGTCTTTGGTCATGTGCCCCAGAACAGGGAAATGCCAGGGCCAGGAAGCAGAGTGGGTGGGTTGGGGAGCAGTGCGGGGGGAGAGGATAGGGGACTTTCAGAATAGCATTTAAAATGTAAATGAAGAAAATATCTAATAAAAAAAAATGGGAAAAAAAGAGCAGTCACATACCATTACATCCAAGCTGAACATGGTAACCCAGTAGTGGGAAATGTGTCCTACAATTAGGCAAAAGAGTCGGGCACACTCACTTCCCTGCTTCCATTTTATGGATTTCTACAAGAACACCAAACTACTCAGCCATGCATAATATATATGTAGAGGACCCAAGTCAGACCCTATAGGTTCCCTGATCTTTCAAGATCCCATGAGTCCTAGTCATGGGCCACATTCCTATGGTGTGTCTCTAACCCCTCTGATTCCTTCAGTCTTTGCTCACCATCCTCTGCAGGACTCCACAAGATGCACCTAATGTTTGGCTATGGTCCTCTGCATCTGCTCCCATTGGTTGCTGGACATAGTCTCTTTGGTCTCTGAGGATAAGTCTGCTGGGCTCTGGTCCCAGCAAACTGTAGGCAAGACAAACCAAACTGTGACTCTTATGAAAGAAAGGTCTTTAACTGGAACTAGCTAATAGTTCAGAGGTCATGCCCATCGTTGTCATGGCGAGAAGCATGGCTGCGTGCAGGCAGACATGGTGCAGGAGAAGTAGCTGAGTTTTCTATATCTGGATCCACAGGCATTAGGAAGAGAGACATTGGGCCTGGCTTGAGTTTATGAAACCTCTAACCCTGCCTTCAGTAACAGACTTCCTCCAATAAGACCACACCTACCTTAACAAGGTCACATATCCTAATAGTGCCACTCCCTATGAGCCTATGGGATATTTTCGTTCTAACCACCACAACCTGATATAATGAAATGTTAGCCCCTAAAGTGTAAGCAGTTGTCTCCTTCACTGCATCATTTGAAGAAGTGGCCTGAGGACACTGCTGTACCTAGCCCATACAATGTGAACGATAGTTGGTTTGGACATGAATTGCCTATTCAGGTTTTTGGTTTCTCTTTTACTATTTTGGGTCTATACTGGTGGATCATTCTCTTAATAGTAAATAGAAGTGACAGGTCTTGCCAGATGGTCCTAACTGTGCAGTGTACCCATTTAACATGTCAGATTTGTCATCATTTAAAATTTCTGGCACCAGAAACTCAAACCAATTTAACCTGTATATGTCACCGTGAAAAACTGGGGAAATTGCTTCCTCGCTTTTGCTGATTGTTCCTGTCCATCAGAGAACTTGGTAATGGGTTAAGTCATCTCTTCCTGTGCCCTAGTCTGAGCTGCTTCATCTACTCAGGCATGGATGTTACAGCAGGGAAATGAAAGAACAAAGCCCTGTTCATGTGAAGCCATGAACTCAGGGCAATTTGGATTCAAAGTCTCAAAACTTGTGTTTCAATTCCCACTCTCTGGTCATGCTCATCCCAACCACAGCTGGGTCTTGGGGATTCTTGATACTATGTCTTTCTGTCTTGATCCTCATTGTCACAGATGTCTTGGCAGAGTATTTGTAGTCAGTAGGAAGGAGGTGGCATGCATTGGAGGTAGACAGCCATGACTTGTAGTGAGATTTCAGCAAGTGGCTAAGCTCCCTAAGCATATGTCCTCATTTGTACAGTGTCTTAGGGTTTTACTGCTGTGAACAGACACTATGACAAAGGCAACTCTTATAAAGAAAACCATTTAATTGGGGCTTTCTTACAGGCTCAGAGGTTTAGTTCATTATCATCAAGGTGGGAACATGGACGACATCCAGGCAGGCATGGTTCAGGAGGAGTCTGAGAGTTCTACAGTTTCATCAGAAGGCTGATAGCATACTGGCTTCCAGGCAGCTAGACTGAAGGTCTTAAAGCCCATGCCGACAGTGACATACCTACTCTAAGAAGACCACATTTCCAAATAGTGCCACTCCCTGGACTAAGCATATTCAAACCATGACATATAATAAGGTCATAACATCTCACTAGAACAGTGATTCTCAACCTGTGGGTCACAAGCCTTTTGGGAATCATCAGGTATCCTACATATCAAATATTTATATTACAATCCATAAAAAGTAGCAAAATTAGTTATGAAGTAGGATGAGATAATTTTATTGTTTGGGATCACCATAACATGAGGAATTGTTTTAGAGGGTTGCCACCTTAAGGTTGCAAGCCATTGCTCTAGAGGACTATAGTACAATTCAGTAAAATGAGATGGATAAGCTGTCTAGCATATTCTTGGTATATTAGAGATGATTTGTAGATGGCAGTTTCTTCTGGACTACTATGCTAATATGAATTAGAAGTAATTGAATTGCTATTTACATTTTATACTAGGATTACTTTGCATCTTTGTAAAGAGCCTTTGCCTTTGAGTAGGGGCTATTTCCAGTACCTTGAGGAGGCCCAGGATCACTGGGGTCAAGATGATCGTTTCCCTGGCTCCTGAGAGGAAAATGTTCAAGGAAATGCTAGGTTGTTCCTACACCCAGTTTTATTTTGTAATATATTCCTGATATTTGTTAAGAATGAGGAATAAAGAAAGAACAAGTTCATTTAGTGCCCATGTGCTTTAGGTTTAGCAAAACACTGTCATAAAAAAAAAAAAAAACCATTTAATTACTTTTTAAATTTGCCATCTGTTATTCTATATAAGCAAGTTAAAAATTAAAGGAATTGTCTTAAATTATCACAATGGAATTTGTCAAAAGTGTATTTTAATTAATCTTACAGTGTGAAAGGCCTGTGGCAAGCTTTTGTGGTGCTTCCACTGAGCCATCTGTCAACTTGAAAAATTTCCCATTCTGCAGGGGTATACATCTTCACCTGTGTTGTGTAGAATGTATCCTGCACTAACCCCATTAGTGGTCAGCTATGCAGCTGCCTGTTCAAATTCCAGCTTACAGACCCCATACCAGCAATATATCCATGACAACCTCTTACAGTATTTGTAGCTCAAGCAGCATTCTGCCAGGGACCGGCCTCCTTTCCCACCAGAACTCAGCAAGTAGAAGCACTGGCTAGAAGCCAACAGATCTTGTCTTTTGAAAACTAATATTTATTTACATTGGTTATTTTTCATTATTGTGACAAAATACATAACAAAAGCTGTTTGATAAAGAAAGAGTTTATTTTGGCTCAGGGTTTGCCAGGACAGTTTCTCATGCCTGAGAAGGTATGGTAGTAAGAGTGGCTCCCAGTAGAGTAGCAGGAGCATGAATGGAAGGTCACCTTTTATCTGGTTAGGACACACAGAGAGGTGCATGCATGCTTACCTCAGTATTTCCCTTTTACTCACTGCATCATCTCAGCATATGCCATTGTGCAATCATCTTCTGGGTGGTGAATTCTGCGGAAACAGTGAGAAAGACCACCAGCCCATGGAGCATGGGGATTGTGAAGAGGGAAGGGAAGAGAAGGAACAGGAGGAGGAACGCGTGCAGGAGGACATTTGAAAGGAAGCAACAAGTGAAAGTGGAGCCTCGTATTGGAAAGATTTGAGACAATGCCTTGTAAGCATGTGAGGGAGAAGAGGCCTGGAGATAAAGTTTTCCTAATCAAGAATCCACATTTGAGAAGTAATCCGTTTGAGTGCTAGAATTACCTTGGGCAAGAGACTGTAGTAAATAAACACCAATAAGCTATAGTTCCTCACAGTCAAGTTAGGAATTTTAAAAAATAGCTTGAGCTGTTAAGCTTATTGTTTTTGTTGTTGCTATTGTTGTTGTTGTTGTGGGGGTTTTTTGTTGTTTTTTTTTTTTTTTTTTTTTTCCGAGTCAGGGTTTCTCTGTATAGCTGGCTGTCCTGGAACTCACTCTGTAGACCAGGCTGGCCTTGAGCTCAGAAATCCACCTGCCTCTGCCTCCCAAGTGCTGGGATGTTAAGCTTATTAAGAGAGAGAAGTCAGGTGATTGTAGAGATTTTTGAATAATTATAAAAACTATGTGTATGTTTACAGACTAACTAACTTACTTTATAGGCCTTAAGTGAAGCCACAGTGAGGTTGTTTCAGAAGTTTCTGGATTGTCTTGAATAGATGCATGTTCTGTTCAGAAGAGAGCAACAGATATCCTTGTTAGCAGTGATTTCTCCACTAATATGTTTGCTCACACAAAGGTAAATAATTATTTGCTAAGGAAGCCGGAGAACATCTGGTCCTAAACTGCTGTTTACAAGAACTTTAATAAAAAGTTCCATTTTTCAAAGAACTTATCGCCATCTATTGGACCAGGAATTTTCAAGTATGCATTTTAGTAGTTTAATATTAAACTTTTTTTTCAGAACTACATTTTCCAGAAGTTTATGTAAAATGTCAGAAATCTCATGGAGAAACATTTTATCTCATGGATGTATACCTAGGAATTTGTATGTGTGAGTGTGATTCTGCATGTGTACTCATATACAACTACATGTGGCTTAGTCTTGAACTAGAAATAATTCAGATTTTTATTCTAGTCCTTTGTTCCCCATGGGCAGGGGAACTGAATAAAAAAATACTGGAAAAAAAAAAAGAGAAAGAAATAGAGCTGGTCCGAAGACCCCAAATTTATGAGATTCTAAGGCAAGGGAACTTCAATATAAGCCAAGAAAACTTAAACATAGTCTGAGCCAAGAAAAGCTACAGCTGTAGGTCTGCTGGACGATGTGGGGCTTCACTGCTACCTTAGTTTGCGTGAGATTCTAAGTGTGGGATTTTGAGATTTAAGTATCTAATGTTTGCATGGCGCCTCATTTCTGTGATCTCAGCACTTAGGAGGCCAAGCCAAGAGGATCTGGTATTCATGGTTAATTTTCAGCTATATGGTAAGTTCAAGACCAGTTTGGGTCATGTGAGAACCTGTCTAAAAAAACAAAAACAAAAACAAAAACAAAACCAGAAAGGCTTAAGTGTCTGTGTAATAGTTTTCAAATTGCTTTATTACTCTTTCTTACTTGCCATCCATCCCTTTTACAATGGTACTGTGCTTACATACGGCTCAGCCTTGTATGGTAGATGTATCTGATTGAGAAAATGGAAAAATGGGAAGGGTCCGTGGGAGCAACAACGGAGATAAATACAGGATAAGGAGAAAGGAGGGTAAAATAACAATATGGACGTCTGAGAAACTCATAATCATATTTGTGACTATTTAACTGAAAAGCCCTATAATATGCATAAGTCGTTGTATGAATGAAGTTTTCTCATCTGTGTTGACCATGCTCCCTGCAAGAAAGAGTCAAAGACCATCTAACAAAAACTCTCACACAGGGCAGTAGAAGCTCTCTTTTGTGTCGTTGATCAGGGTTGTTCAGAATTCTCCCAAACATTACAGCTATTGATATTGCTCCAGGCTGCCCCTACCCCAACTCCCAGAAGTATAAAAGTCCCAATTCTTGTAGACGGCATGCACTTTAGATGCAGGGCCCTGAATCCCATGAGCTGGATTTTTTTATAACTTCATATGCTCACAGTATATGAATTTTTCCTTGATTCTCAGAGGAGACTTTCGACTTTGTATTTTTGAATTAATACTAGAGCTTTCGGACTCATTTCTAGGGATTGATTACATTTTGTCTGTGAGGAGGGCATGACTTTCAAGGAGGCAAAGCTAAGCTAGCATGGTTTGAGGTTTGTCCTTTCGAAACCTCACATAGAAATTTACTTCCCACTTCCAAGTGCTAAGAGCTGACTAATACTTCTTCATGAATGAACCAATCTACTTATGTAATGAATGGACTAACAGGTACACCAGTTAGCTGAAGAGTGATCTGCCATAACAGTTGCTAGGCAAGATCTCTCATGAGCTCCCTGTGTCTCATGCAACATTCTGTTAGCACAGGACAGTAGACACTACCAGCAAGAAGGCTATTGCCCCTCATTCTTGAACCAGAGTAATGGCAGCACCATGATTTGGGGATTTTTTTTTTTTTTTTTTGTTTTTCGAGACAGGGTTTCCCTGTATAGCTCTGGCTGTCCTGGAACTCACTTTGTAGACCAGGCTGGCCTCAAACTCAGAAATCCACCTGCCTCTGC
>NC_034596.1:9484343-9515004 GCF_900095145.1 Mus pahari | reverse complement strand
GCCTTACAGCTGGATCTCATGGAGGCATTTCCCCAACTGAAGCTCCTTTCTCTGTGATAACTCCAGCTGTGTCAAGTTGACACAAAGCTATCCAGTACACCTATTTTCACTGCAATGCACACAGTCTATGATATTGTTCTACTAGAACAAAAAATGCATAAAATATCCTTTAAAGGAAAACAGTGTTAGATATTTGAGATTCCAGGCGTGACCATATTGTGATCTGTTTGCATAGAACTAAGAATAGTCACTTAACACAAAATTGTACCATTACTTAAATGTATTATGAGATTTTTGTGCATGCACACGGGCCTGCATGTGTGTACATGTTTGCTTATATGTTTATACCTCAATTCTGCAATTCTTAAGCTTGAACATGAGCATTGTAGATAACAATGTTTGTTGTATCACCGAGTCAAAATATTAGACACATCTAGAGCCTTACTTCTCTTGAATTCTCACATAATCAACACTTTTTCTAGTTGAATAATAGCATCTTCTGACTTTATCAGACTTTAGCTGAAGACTTTGAAAGGCTCATGTGGGCTTCTTTGGGAAGTACATACAGGCCTATGAAAATACTGTCATTCTGTATTTTGTGATTTGTAAATAAGATCCTTATTTACATAAGATAAGATTTTTTCAGTGTCAGGACTGGCTGGCTCAAGTACTTCTGAAGTTGTCACATCTTATCTAGTTGGCTTCTTTTGAGGTTTCTTTGATTAAGGCTGAGAGCTGCACTAGTCTGTGGATATGAACACACATGTTTTGTAAGGTAGCCTAACTCATTGTCCATTTGCTAACACATTTTCCCATAAAGCCTGTGACCTCTCTACTCATGCTTTGAAAGAGTTCTACAGTGCTAGTGTATATTTTTTTTTCCTTTAGAGATGGTTTCCAAGAGCCAGCTTCAAATACAATCAGGACATGGTTGGTTAAGTCTAGAACACTGATGCTATTATTGTTCAAGTGGGTACATCTTGCTAGGCAGTTAGGTATTTGCAGCATATAGAGTCCACAGCTGGATATGCTTGTTGATGACTTATCTCCCCCATTACCTGCATAGCGCCTTTCAGCACTGTGAACATTTATTTATTAGCCAGCAGGGAGGGAGGGAGCTTACGGGTCAGTTATAGCTTGGTTTCTCTGTCTTGTATCCAACCTTTTAGACAATATTATCTTTTTTTTTTTTTTTTTGACTCATATATACTCTATGTCAGGAGCAAATCTTAATGTGAATCTTCACTGCTTACCCGTAGGCAAACTCATGCATTCCCTTCTGTAGTAATTACAATATCTGGCATGGAACTAAATACAAAGTAACAGCTAGAAATTATTTATTGACTGGTTCTAAGAACTGATTGTACCCAGACAGACAATATATGGGAAGATGTTCTTTTGGCTTCTAGAATTGATAGAAGTTGCTATTACTTATTGATTTTGCAAACTTGAAACAGTTTGCTTACATTTCCAATTGCAGCTTGAGTTCAACAAAACAAACAGAGAAAACCAAATACAATAGTGAGTCATCTATTTTTTATCGAATGCATGTTTTCACATCAGGCATCTTTAATACTTAACATGCATTCCTGCTCACTTTAGAAATCAAACATGGTTTATGGATTCAATTAAAAACCTTTTGTTGAAAGTAAATCTATTTTTAATTTTTATTTTTATCATTTAAATATTTAAAGACATTGCTTTTTTTCTTTAACCTTCCTTCTGTCATAGTAGGCATGTCTGCATAGGATTTTTTGAGACAATGGACATTTTTTACTAATAAACTTCTGTAGAAACCCTGTTTTTAGTCCAGAAAATGCACTTTCCTCTTCCAGTTTTGCTTCTCAAATCCATCAGAGGTACAAATAAATTCTGTATTGTTGTACCCATGAAAAGTCCCAGCTACTACTGAGGGGAATAAAACAGGAGCCAAATACTCTGGTATTCAACACTTGGTAATAGCATTGGTAGAGCTCCTGCCTCAACTTTTTGCTTCTGTTCAATATGCCCCCCTATTGTTGACATTTTCCACTCACCCAATTGATAAAGTTAACTCTTGTATCAGTGAATGGAATTGATTAGGTTTTTTTTTTTGCTTCTATACTGGTGAGGGCTCCTGAGTCACTTATTGGAGACTCAACAGACTTGGGTTCCAAATTCACCTCTACCACCTATTAGCTTTTTGAACTGAACAGTTTGTTAAAACCCCAAGACTCAGTCTTCTTATCTAAAATATGATCTACTCTGCAGGATTGATGCATCCACCACTGCCAACTCATGTCTAGCTCATCAAAAGGTCCTTGTCAAATTCATACCCATGATATGTTAATGGTTTGTAGGAAACTTGTGAGCAGGAAACAAGGAGCTTTTAGGAATATGTGGAAAATAATTTTACTTTATCTTCCACATAATTATTTTTTTTAAAAAAATGTAATTCCCAGGTTGCATATAACAGCATGGCTCTACAGTGTTCTGCAGATGATGACAATGTTTTATAATGCAGTTATGTGTATTTCACTTTATTAAAGGAGTTTACCCTTACCTTCAAGAGTGGATGTAGTGTTAAGAGATGTCTTGTGCTTCAGGGGTTAACATGGCCTCTTTCCAGCCCCTTGACAGCTAAAATACACAGTCTCTCAATTCCATACCCTGACCAAGTCCAGCCTCAAGATAGATAAGTGCAGGAACATGATGATTTCATCCTTAAGAAAGGGCCTCTAACAACTTTAATAATACCCTAGTTAGTCTCTCCTTTGCCTTCAATGCCATCCAATCACTTTTCAAAGGAAGAACAGATTTTCATCTCCCCAGTTAGAGAGAATGATGTAATGGTTCCATCTAATTCCAACTACTAAAGAATGTTGACCCAATTTGTTCTCAGTATGTCCATGGTTGTAAGGAGAGAGACCATTTGTCACAGGTGTTTCTTCTACCAACTTGCTGTGTTATTCTCAAGTTAATTGTCTTCATTAGTTCTTTATTTTGTTAACTGTCAGTGTCAGGGGATGAGACATTATTAAACGGCCACCACACTAGGTGTTACTTTAGGCATGGCACATACCTGACCTAATTCAGTATCTTCTCAGGTATGAAATATAAGCTACATAGCCATATCCAAGAAAGTGAATATATACATTTTTGAGGTCCATGGCTGAGATTATTGACAGAGGTACATAACTGAGCTTTAAAACTCTACCAGTGTGGTTACAACATCCTTTTCTTTTCCATGATATATATGATGATGCTTTCGCTATTAGCATACACTGAAGTTATTGCTTGCTCACTATTCAAGTCCAAGTCACAAAGACATGTTCTTTTGAAAATTATCCAAAGGATCCAACATCTCAGGAAGCTTTAGTGTGAAGTCTTCAAATGGATAGGGCATGAGAGTCTTCATTTTTTAAATAAACATCTAGCTTATAATTTATCATTGACAATATCCATAGAAAGATTGGAAATAAGGCATTGTGAAAACATCCCAGAAGCAGAATACAATAGAGCTTACACTATTCAGTACAATAGAAAGATACATCAGTTTCATACATTGTCTCTTTAACCATTAGCAAATTGTATATCCTTCTGAGTTTCAGGTTCTTTATTTATAAGATGAGGACAATAGAAATAATTTCACATAGCCATTATAAGAATGGATAGAGAGCATTCAATCTGAAATATTTAGACATTCATTGAGTAATATTTCTTATTATTGGAGACATCACTGTCATATTATCAAGATCAATATGTATAATGTATGTAGATAGTGTTCAAACTTTAGCCATGTTTCCCTCTAGTACCTGAAAACCCTGATGCAGGGATCATGCAGGGCTGACTCCCACTGTGTTTTCAGCCATTGGTACAGCATTCAGCATACAATCAGTAAATGAGAAATGTAAGTTGAACTAAGGATAAAACAATAGTCTTAGATTCATAGTAGAGGGCTTTAGAAGGTTGTCTTTTATTTTTCAGTGTATCAAGATAATTCATAGGGTTCTTTCTTGCACTCGTTTATTTTATTATTATTTTTAATTCAAAAGGAACTTTTTTGGGGATCCTCAATTATTATTTTTATTAATTTTACATCCCAATTACAGTCCCTCCTAGTTCCTCCTTCCCTCCACAGTCCCTCCTCCATGCATTTCCTTCTCCTCTGAGAAAGTGAAGGCCCCTGTGAATAGCCCCTTACCCTGGCATATAAAGGGCTAGGCACTTCTTCTCCAGTTGAGGAAAAAGGCAGCTGAGTTAAGGGAGCAGATTCTACAGAAAGGCAACAGCTTTAGGGATAGCCCCAGCTCTAACTGAAACATGCACACACCCATAGCCAAACATTGGATGGAGCTTAGAGACTCTTATAAGGAAGGATTGAGGATAGGAACTCTACAGGAAGACCAACAGAGTCAACTACTTTGGACTCTTGGGGATCTCAGAGACTGAAGTACCAACCAAAGAGCATACAAGGGCTGGACCTAGGCTTCCCCACACATATATAGCAGATGTACAGCTCAGTGATCATAGGATTCTTTTTTTTTTTTTTTTTAAAAAAAGATTTATTTATTTATTTATTATATGTAAGTCCACTGTAGCTGTCTTCAGACACTCCAGAAGAGGGCATCAGATCTCGTTATGGATGGTTGTGAGCCAACATGTGGTTGCTGGGATTTGAACTCTGGACCTTTGGAAGAGTAGTCGGTGCTCTTGCTCACTGAGCCATCTCACCAGCCCAGGATTCTTAATATATCAAGATAGATATATTTGAAAAATCTTTTAGAGGAAACTCATGTGAAATTTTGAACATCTGTTGAATGTTATTAAAGGCATGCAAATGACAGAGTGCCAGGTAGAACCAATAATCTTTCCTTTGATTATTGTTTTAATGAGGACAGAAAACATAATGACTTTTTTTGGAGTGAATTTAAAGTGACCAACTATATTAACAGGGGATAAAAGCCTTGGCCATCTGATAGATGTATAATGAAATGCAGATTATATATACTTCAAAAAGAAATGATCCAAGATGCTGAGAAGGGATATTCCAGTTCATTAACCATCTCTAATGAGATATGGAGAGGATAAATTGGTTGGTCAGCGTTATTGAGCAGACACATCTTCCTTGACAGGTCTGGGATGGATTTTGCTGACTCAGAAATGAATAAAAACCAGCAGCATATTCATATTTATTGGCCCCCTTTATGTTATATGCTTCAGAAATTTATTCTTGATTTTATTTTTTAATTTTCCTTTACGTACCATTGTTACATTATTACGGCATATATGCATTGAGACAAGGGCTTTGTGGACAGTTTTCATTCTTTATAATTTAATAGAGCTCATTCCATATAATTGGATACTCAAGCTACACATAGGATTTAGCAACATTAGTTTGACAGGTAAATGCTGTGCCTATCATAGAACATCTTTTTCTTCCTTTTTCTAGTATATTTGGTACCATGGTAACCAAATATGGCTAGACTGTCACAGGAGAATGCATTGCTCATTTAAATAGTGAAACCCTGTTTATGGACTGGTCCAGGCTCGAGAAAATCAATCTAAATTTCAACCAAACCATCTTGTGCTGTTTCAGCTGTAGAATGTTTTCCCCAAGGGAGCAAGGACATTTCTAATCAGCTCTTCCTGGGAGTGTCTGTAAGAGGAAAGGAGAAAGCAATGGAAGATGCTATACATCAATGGATTAGCTTTCCCTTTATAGAACTTTGAATAGAGCCCAAGGCATATAAATGATTCAGTTGAGGTTAATGGCTCCAGGAACTGATCCCAGCTGGAAGTGGTGTCCCCTTGGAAAAGGTCTGCTCTGTCCTTCCGAAGTGTAACCCTGAGAGGCTTCAATTTTTTTCTTCTGGCCCAGCTTTAAGTTTGATGTGCATCCAGGAAATCCATGGAAAGGCAGCATTTGGGGGTCTGTGAACATGCAATGATGTTTAATATTTCTGAATTGCTGATGAGATATCTCTCCACACCTGTTTTATGAAAATCTTTTTAATGCTCATTTATACTTTATAGTAAGTCTGGCATGTAATTCTCAGAATAAGTCCTGGGCCAATCTTGTTGTAAACATTAATTCTCATCACACAAGACAACAGCAGACAGATTTTCGAAGGACAAAACAATGCATGCACCATTTGCTTGAATACCTTTCCTGTCTCCCAGAATTAATATTCCTTTGGTCACATGTGCCTTCTGAGCTCAAGGAAGACTCCACAACAAGTACAGTCATCTGTAATTAGCTTTCAGCTAGCACTAAGGCAAAGCCTTTATCAACACCACTATATTTACTCTGCCTGAATCTAGTATTCACCATGTAGCTTCAAATCCTAATCAGGTTTGTTAGATTGTATAGAACAAAGATCTTCAAATAGCCCAAGTTGTAAAAAGAACAGTGTGTTCTAGGAAGTCATCAATCATGAGAAACTACATCAACTTCAAAGGCCAGAAACCTTCCCCTATTCTTTCTCTATCCTGCTTCTATTTATGAATGTACTTAGCTTTCCTTTCTCTTCTGACTAGTGCCCTCTCTCATTTTTTCATCTTCATTATTTCTTCTCACCAGTGACTTGTTTTGAATTAGCTTTGGGCACCCTCGCTCCTCCCACTTTTATTCTTGTTCTTATTCTTCTCTTGCATTAATGTTTGGTGAGTGTGCGCGCCTGTGTGTTCATGTGTGTACACACATGTGTATGGAAGCCAGAGATTGATGGCAGGTGTCTTCCTCGATCATTTTTGTCCTTTCACTATGAAGTGGTCACCCTGAGTCAAACCACAGAATTTACTGACTTGGCTAGCCTACCCAGCCAGTTTTGGAGATCTCATGACTTTGGTTCCTGATTGCTGGGGTTACAGGCCACATGTCATACTCACATTGTACTTGCATGGGTGCTGGGGATCTTGACCCATGAGCCGAATGTCTTGCATTCATTTCTCGATGCAAAGGATTTGTATTTCGTATTCAACTGGCCATAGTAAGACGTTATAACAGAGGGTACAGAGGTTTTATTTGACCAGCAATGGTGTGAATCAGGCCCTTTCTGTCATTTAGCAGGAAAAAATGGGGTGACAATTCCTTCAGAAAAGCCGGTATGTTTTCAGCAGAATCATTCAACAAAGATTTGAATGCATTATGTGGTGAATTTGACTACTCAGATATTATTTTCCTCATCTCTAAGGAAAGTAATTAAAATTTGTCAGGACTCTGATAAAGATTACTCATGTGAATGAGCTGCACAATGTTTTTAATTAAGGATACTTTGCATAGTTGTTTTTAACAATATTAACATTGACAATAGCTTAGTGACTGTGATTTTATAATAATAATTGCATTGATAATAGTATATTTTGATGTTCTGTGATCAATCCAAGGTTCTTGAACACACTAGGAAAATACTCTACCACCACACTTCATCTCTGGTTCCAAAAATGCTGATAAAAGTTATAGTTGCCGCATTTGTAGTAGGAATAGTAAGAATCCGAATAGCTAAAAACATTCAGGTAGTGGTCAGGAAGAAGTATCTGGCTTTGTGTTTTATATTGATGGCTTACTTATAAATTTGCTGAATCTCTGGATCAAGGACCTGGCTAGAATTTCAGTTCTTGAGATCAGATTTTCAAGAGACATAAATGTAACTCAATCAAAATAAAAGGAGAGAAAGAGAGAGAAATAATATGTTTTATGTGTATACTCAAGCATGGTGTGGATTTTGTCTGGTTAGATCCAGAGGATAAACAATGCCATAAGTAGGCCCTTTCATCTTTTGGTTAAACTTCCTTATGGGCTGACTAGATTCTCAGGCAGACCTTTTTGACACAGTAGAAAAAGTATCCATTAGAATATATCTATGTGTTTCCTCTTTAAGGGCTTCTACTTGTTTACCTGTGTTCTCCTGTATTTCTTTAAGGGAGTTATTTATGTCCTTTATAAAAGTCCTCTATCATCTTCATGATCTGAATCTTGCTTTCTGGGTGTTTTGGGGTATCCTGGGCTTTGTGTGGTGGGAGAAGTGGGTTCTGATGTTGCCAAGTAGTATTGGTTTCCATTGTTTATGTTCTTGTGCTTGCCGCTCACCATCTGGTTATCTCTGGTGTTAATGGGCCTCACTGTCTTTGACTGGAGCCTTTCCCTTCTGTGAGCCTGTGAGCCTGTTATCCTGGGTGTGTCAGAACCCCTGGGGGTGTTGAGCTGCTCCTGGCCTGTAGACTGAGGGGACTGGGACCCAGAGCAGAGGCTCTGCTCCTAGCACAGGTGCAAATTGGAAGAGTATGGGTCTCTGGCTGGGCAGGGTATCTTTTTCATCATTTTAGAGAAAATTTCTAGGGAACTAAGCATGGCTTTTACCCATCAGGCTACCCAAACACCTGAAGAAGAAATTTTTCCCTGTATGGGTGCTTTAACCTCCCACAAATATGTCACTGGGCTCTGGAGACATAGGGGTGGGCAGTCCAAGTCTAATCCTGATCCTTTCCCGGGTCTGAAAGTGGTGAACGTGAAGTTGGTTAGACCCAAATGGCATGTAGATGAAAGAGAAGTAGGTGAGAGTCTCACTTGACAGAAGACAGCTGCAAGAAAGAGCTGACTGCCTCCCTGCCAGCCAGTTCCTCTGGGACTCAGATGAGGTGACACATACATAAATGAATAAAGTACCTTATAGACAGACTTGCAGTTGACACCCATGTCTGTCTTCCACTCCTGTACTACATTTTTCTCCAACTTTCTTTTTGATACAAAACTTGCCTTCCCCATATGGATAGCACACTGCTTGCTTACACATCCACTTGTTAATAGGTACTTGAGCTGATCATAGCTGGAGGTGGTAAGGAAGAAGCACCTATGAATTTTAATGTGCAAATATTTCCACAGACGTACTTTTATGTCTTTTGGGTAAATTCCTAGGAGTACAATGTCTAGATCTTACATGCAGTGTGTGTTTAATTTAAGAGCCTCAGAACCTGCTTTCCAAAGTGATTGCTGCAATTTTACACTCTCATGCTTGGTCTTCAAGCTCAGCTATTTTAATTGATATACACGGTGGTTTTAATTTGCATTTCTACACTGACGATTGAAGAAGGCTATATTTTAAAACTACTTCCTTCCCGTTCATAAATCATTCTTAGCAAAATTTCTATTCAAATATTTCACTTTTCTCTTGAGATAAGGTGTCATGTAGCCCCAAATGGCTCTGAAATGGCTGTGTAGTTGAAGATGACCTTAAACTCCTTCCTGTGTCCATTTCCCAAGTGCTGGAATTACGGGTGTGTATCATCCCCACCTGGCTTATTTTGCTTATTTTTAAAGGTTACTTTATTGGTGAATGTTGAAAGTTAATTTATTCTAAAAGTCCATTATCACATACATGATTTGTGACTATCACCTCTAGTCTGTGGCTTGGCTATCGACCTTCTCAGTGACTTTTAAAGTGTACATATATTTAATTTTAATGTAGTGCAGCTTACTTGAGAATTCTGTGTGTCTTTTTGTGAAACTAGTTACTGTCTCTGTGTCCTGTAGCTTCAGCTGAGTCTCCCCTGGCTCTAAGCTGTTTACTCGGAGATTCTGGCTTGCTTCTCTCTCCCTTCAGGGAGTCCTTGAATACCTTGTCAAAAGAGAGAGGGGACAATGGGCTCAGCTGTTGTGCTTCCCACCTCCAGTGCCACTTCACTGCTTACTGTGTCCAGACAAGCTCATGCTACTGTGGTTTTTGAGGTATGTCAGGCATGAAAAATGCACCCAGCCCATGTTCTCTAGCTTGGTAAGAAATAGAAGCTCTCACCCATAAACTTCTGGAGCAGAGAACCAGTGTTTCTTTTATTATTGATGTCCTCCATCTGTGTGCAAAATACCCTGGGCAAGGTAAGTGAACCAAGCAAAACAAATGTTCACTGGGTAGGTTAGATTTTTCTTAAAAACTGAAAACCAAGACAAATCACTCTCAGCTTGTGTGTTTATAGCTTCATTCTCTTAAGAATAGGGTATGATGAAATGAAATTCGGTTTTCTTCAAAGCCCAGGGTAAGTGGAGCTCAGTAAACAGAGGCTTTGGTAACTCACCCTCAAGGGAGAGGTTTGTAGCCAGAGGGCATTTGGGGTTTTGTTCAAGACTGAATGAATAAACACTATATATTTCATATATAAAATGAACAACCTGCATACAAAGTTATATAAATAGTAACCAAAAATGTCTCTTACATAAGTTGAGTATTCTATCAATAGTTATTCTATTATTTTATTAACTTTTAATATGGAGAGTACATATGTGTGTATACATACACACACACACATATATATATATATATTTATATATATATATACACACATATACACATATATATGTATATGTATATATATATATATACATTCAAATACATTGGCATGTTTGATTATTCAAGTTAGTTTTGTTTTTGTTAAACACATTTGAGATGTTGCACAGCATATTCTAGACTAGTGATTCTCAACCATCCAAATGTTGTGAACTTTTAATACAGTTTGGTAACCCCCATCTGCAGCTGCCTGCAGCCACACTAACTGGGTCCCTGGGTAGGAGGCCAGAGTTGTATGGGAGAGAAGGAGAGAAATAACAGAGACCAAAACAGCTTTCTAATCAAGGCCCAAAGTTTACTAAGAGTCTGTGCTTATATAATCAGAGCCCATCTCCCACAGATCCTTTTTTATTTTTATTTATTTATTATTTATTTATTTTGTTTTTTCGAGACAGGGTTTCTCTGTATAACCCTAGCTGTCCTGGAACTCAATTTGTAGACCAGGCTGGCCTTGAACTCAGAAATCTGCCTGCCTCTGCCTCTGGAGTGCTGGGATTAAAGGTATATGCCACCACGCCTGGCCACAGATCCATTCTTGATGCCTATAGGCAATCTATCTGAAAGAACTGGTTTAGCAAGTAGGTGTAAATTACTGGATTGCTTGCTGTCTCTGGAATATCTCAAGGGCCTCTCAGCAGGTAGCAGTGTCTTGGAGAAGAGCAGCAGTGGCAGGTGACTTAACAATAGAGCCATCTAGGTCAGAAGGCTCCGCCCCAGGTGGTCTCATTCTCAGTGGCAGCAAGGTCAGAGCCAGTCTACTCAAGGCTGGGGAAGGCTACACCCACCCACAAGCTTATTTTGTTGTTCTTAACTATAATTTTGCTACTGTTATGTATCTTTATATAAATATCTGTGTTTTACAATGGTCTTAAGTGACCCCTGTGAAAGGGTCATTTGACTCCCAAAGAGGTTGTGACTCACAGATGGAGAACCATTGTTGTAGACAAATATCATCACCATCCATCGTCACCACCATCATCATTCTTCTCCTCCTCCTCTTCTTCCTCCTCCTCCTCCTCCTCCTCCTCCTAATCATCATCAATTCATTATCATCATCATTTTTATCATCATCTGTACTAAGGGCAGAAAATCTAACACTAATATTTCCCTTTTATAATTTTTGAAATGAAAAGCATGGCCAGGCAGTGGTGGTGTATGCCTTTAATCCCATTTCTTGGGAGGCAGAGGCAGGCAGATTTCTGAGTTTGAGGCCAGCCTGGTCTACAGAGTGAGTTCCAGGATTTTGAGCACTATCATAGATGAACTATAAAAAGTCATTGATAAATAAGAGCAGCAAAAAGGTTTATGATGCCATGCCCCCTCCCTCACAAGCTAGTTGAACACAGCAGCCTTGTTGGTTGTTTTCTGCAGCTTATGGACAAGGTTCTGGTAGGGAGAATTTACTTTCCAGACCAGCTCTGATGCCAAGGACGGCATGCATGTGCAGTGTCACTCCTGTCTGGACTGCTTGGCACATCCTCCTTTGTGAGGCTCTTTGGTATCATCCCTCTGGCTGCCCCTTCACTTCCAGATCCTCATTCCTCTTTGCTGCTTCTTTTGGCTCAGGCTTTTGGATCACTTGATAGATGGATGTTGAGCCAAAATGGTATCTTGGGTGCGAATCTGGCTCTCCTCCAGCTGATTAACTCCCCCCAGTGAGCTTGCTTACTGCTTCCTCCTGTCATAGACTAAGTCCTAAGACCAACTGTCAGGATCGGTTATGCTCCATGCTCCTCTGATAAAAGACATGGGGCTTGTCGTTCAGATTTCTCAGGTACACACATGTGATTGTACAGGATTTACTTATCCTTTCAGAAAAGATGATCTTGTATACACTGATATACACAGAATACACATTTTGAAATTTACTTCACTTGCCATGGTAGCATCAAGACAACAATGTTTCCTCACACTTGGAGGCATGTCCATTATGCCCTGTGCCATTTATAGAAAGGGATCACTACTAACATGTACCAACATAAAATAGTGAGTTGACTTAAATCATCATGAGATTTTTTTACTTTGCAATTTTGTTTGGTAACTTGAATAGTTTTCAGGAATGAACTTTGTACATAATAGTATTAAGTCATGCCCAAGAATAAGAGTTTTGTTTTTTCTTAAATTTCAGAAATTATGAGTGGTTTGGAATACTTGCTGTTTCTTGCAGATCTTTGACCCCCCTTTTCATTTACTTGCCACATGGCTCATGCTGTGCACCTTGCAAAGCACACTCAAACCCTGCTCACTTGGTCTCTAAAATTAGTTAAAGTAGAAGACCTTCACTTGAATCATTATTTTAACTTCATGTGTGTGTTTGTATGCATGTGTCTTTGTATGTTTGTGTGTGTGTGTGTGTGTGTGTATGTTTGTGTGTGTACCCCAGTGTCTGCTGGTGTATTATGTACCACACAAGCATGGTATGCTCATGGAGTTCAGAGGAGGGCATCATCTTCCTTAGAACTGAAGTCACAGGCAGTTGTAAACTGGTTTGATAAGTGCTGGGAATCAAACTGAGGTCCTGTGAAACAGCACCAAGTGCTCTTTCTTCATGGCTGGACCATTCCTCCAGCTCTATGGATAGACTTTGTTATTACTGTTTTTTTTTTTAAATTATTCTGAGGAAAATGGACTGAGGCATGAGTGAACTTTAAATAAAAGTATGTTCATAGCAGGTTCACAAAATACCCATGAAATTGAATTGTATTGGATAATAGGGGTTATTGGATTTCTCAGCATGTTCTTTTTCTTATGCCTTAATCTCTATTGAAAAAGTGTTACTTTAGTCATTTTTAGCCAAACATAATAACTGAAGTTTCAGAGTAAAAGTGAGAAAAAGACTTACTTTTTTTCCCTTTTAATGCTCATAGTCCTATTTTCATGTGATTAAACTGGTTATAATACATTTTTACATTTCCAATGATCTTCATAAAGTGACATGCAAAGTGGTTGGACAGGGGTGGGGTTCAACCCCAATCATCATAAATACAAAGATTTCACATGCATGTACACACACACACACACACACACACACACACACACACACACTGATGTATGGTCATAGGATGTTTTGGGCAATGGGTTCTTTGGTGCAGACAGACGGAGCAAGAGAAGCAACTCTGTCATTACATTAAAAAGATTTGTTAAGTCTATTCTTCCATTCTAGACTAGACTGATGACTGTTGGTCTAGGAAAAGAAAGGTGTGAGAAAAAAGATGGAGAACACATGTCATCAGTTATTCAAAAGCAATGTGTCCTTTGTTTAGAGAATGAGGAGACCATGAATCTTCTGGAGAGCCACAGAAGATGTCTTCAAGGAGATGCAGACTACAGAGGAAGTACTCAACTACTTTCCATGTCCCTGTTGCAAGTCCATGGAGAACAGAGTATCTGTGAAAAACATGGTCCCATCAGGGAGGTTCTGTAGACATATTCCATTCCACTACCCAATTGCTGATTCTTTTCTTTGTGAGAGGTCAATTATCCTTCTTGGTGATGTAGTAAATGATTGACATTAATTTCTCTATGTTTGCATGTGGATGGACCTGTCTTCTCTCAAACATAGGTGGAGTGAACTACGTCCAAATCTCCCATTCATGTATAAGGCAGAGAGTTCTATTTGGCTTCCTGCCTCTGAGTTCCACGCAGTGGGCATCAAGGGGTCAGGACTTGGAGCCTGAGGTCATGGGAAAAAGAAGCAGTCTCCTGTAGACACTGTTCTGAAGACAACTAGGGTCAAGAAACAGATTTGCTGGGAGTGTGTGTAAGCTCTGTGTGCATTCCACATGTGGAATTATGAGTAAGGGGAATAAAGCCTTTCTTCATTTGCCTTAGACATCTCCCTTGATAAATCTTATATTTAGGTTCTCACCTGGTTACGCACATTCAGTTGACTGCTGCCAAATTGAGGAAGAGCTAGAGAAGGATGAATAATCGAATCATTAACATTCTACATTTTCTGCGTCTAAAAATGTCACTAACTTGCCACCATCCCTTTTATAGAGTGTGTGACTTAAGCCCAGCACTTAGGGTCTGAGTGTCCATCACTCATCCACTGAGCATGCCCTTTAGCCAGGAAGTCAGATTTCATCACACATTGGATGTTTGAGCCTCTCATTGACATAGAGTTAGTATTTATTTTAAATATCAGCTTAGACAATAAAAATACTGTCTAACACATATTCTGTTCTTTATCCTTGATCTACATAGTCTTTTCTTTCTTTCTTTCTTTTTTTAGGTAACTTTTATAAGAATCTTAACATTTAAATGATAAAGGATAGTAAGTATTACTCTCTGTAACCTTCCTCTATAAGCACCATTTTCTGGCTTTCTCTCCCAGCCAACCACAGCCCAATGGTCATTTCAGCTCTTGAACCCATTGGTTCCATGAGCCGACTTCTGTTATAGACCCATATCCTCCACTGCAATCACTAGTAATCAAGTGTCCCTTTCTAAATGTGCATCCCTCTTGTACAAAATTATCGCAGAATGAACATGCTTGAGAAGAGCCCAGAACCCCGTGTATGATGAGTTTGCTTTGTGGTTAAGATGGTGACACCTTCAAATAAAAAGAAGAACACATACATGAGATGTATCCCCTTGTATGTTCAGGGAATGATAAACCAAAGGTAGAGTGGACACCTGAGCTCAGATAGAGGCTCAGAGTGTTGATTGCAAGGTGATCAGCATAAAATGTTTACATTACCGAACATTAGTTATAATGGTGGCTGAGAGTTAATAAGCACTTATGGTGCACTAAACTTTGTGCTCAAGATTGGCTTGCAGATCTTCTGAAATATATTGCTGGTCCTCTATCTATACAAAAGTGTTTTTTTTTTTTTAACCAACTCATATTTTAAAATCAAAACTGAGATTTCAAAATATTAATAGATTTTTTTTCAGTCACTGAGTCAGTTAATGGCAAAGGAGCAGCTTCAATGTGGACATTAATACTTAAAAAATTAATTATCTTCACCATCACACTTTGGAAAACAATGTTGCTAAAACAAATAGGGTCTGCATTTCATTTGTATTCTGGTCATCTAAATAGCTTGAATCTTTCTCAGTAGCCATTCACATAAGCTGTCTTTGTTTTCATTTTAGAAGAGACTACAGAAGAAAACATCCATGAAACATGTGTTGAAACTGATTAAGATCATTTTATGATAAATACTTGCACAAAATTGGTACAAGCAAGTGACTATTTTGGAGCTGACTTAAGACAACAGAATTAGTTATTAACTAATCAACAGGAGTAGGAGTTAGGGGCCCTGTTCCCTTGGTTACCAAGCATTTATCCCTTATTTGTGAACATGATGGACAGCATCAGGCTTATTTGTAGAGATAGAGTGAATAAATGCCAGCTAACTGTACTCACATGCCCGTCATCTCAGCACTTGAGAGGCTGAAACAGATGACTAGAGAGTAGTGGCCAGTCTGGACTTCAGATTGCCTTGAATTCCAGAACATGGTTCAATGACATAGGGAGATCCTGTTGAGCAAAGAAAAAAAAAATACCATAAATAAAAAAAATTACTGGAAAATGATTAAATCTTTGTCGATAGGGGTTGAGACAATAAAGTATTACTGTTATTTGAAATAATTCATATTAAAACATTGTTGTAAACATGAAAAGATGGACTTTAAAACTTTAATGATAAATTAAGTATAAAATCACACCATGTATGATAACTGATTTATATTGCACATTTTATACAAAACATAAATGTAGTTTTGCTATAAAATATACTGTCATTGATTGTCTTTTCTGAGACTGGGGGTTGGGACTAAACAGCTCTGTTTATTTTCTTTTATACTGTTTGATACCATTTGATGTTTTAAATAACAAGAATATATTTATAATAAAAAGTTTAAAACAGCATCAGTTTCTTTGGCAATTTTCACAGTTTTAAGATAAAGAATAGAAGGAAGCTGAGAGGTGTTTTCAGCATCCTGCTCAAGTGTTTCCAGACTCTATTTGGAACAGAAACAATATAAACACTTAGAAATAAAAGTCTTCCATTATGGAGGAAAAGACTATTTGCTTTATGACTCATGTTGAATTATGGAAAGCATAATGCAGGTCTTCTATACAATCCTCATAGAAATAAAAAAAAAAAAAAAAGGCGATACGAGTGAGTCTCTATTGTCATCTGGAAGCAGTGACTTTACTGTGGGAAATCACAGGGCCTTCTGCAGTAGCAGTTTAATTTAGTCCCTTTAAAGCAGCCATAAAAATTTTCAAGAAACTCGAGCGATGCCTTTTAGTTTAGACCTCACACGGGGGAGTTCACTGACACATTGATGAAGATCCAAGATTCACTCAGAATGAGAGGCAGACTTTCTCTGTGCAGCTGTGATGCTCCATTGTGCTTGCAATTATGGAAGCTGAGTTTTTGAATATTCACTTTCTCCAATTAAAAACACTTTTCCAAAAATTTGAGTGGGCCTAATTAACTTTGTGTTGGAAGCTATTGTTTGGAGGAAATTTCCATTCAGAGTTGACTAAGTGTCACAGACAGGATCTCTCATAATTCCTAATTTATGATAATACTGGAGGAATCCAGGTTTTTTAGATTTCTTATAAAACAACTGAAGGTTCCTCTCAAGGTACAAATGAAAGTTTCATGGTTAATAATGACTTTAGGATGTGATGATGAAGTTGGTTTTGATAACACATAATTTATCTTAATATGTAAATCACATTGCTATGCCACCCTTCTCTCTCAAGGTTCTCCTGGCTTCCAGATGTGTTTAGAGCAGAAATTGGTTCTACAGCTTACCCATCACCCACTCCTACTGCCAGATGGCAGGAAACTCAGGCAGCACAGAGAACAGTGTCATAGTGAATATTATTTGGTCTAGTATGGGGAAATAGAGTGGAGTAGGGCCTCATTCTGTCATCTAAACTGGACTAGAACCCACTGTGTAACCCATGCTGCCCTTTAACTTGTGATATTCCTGCTGCTTAGGCCTCCTGATGATGGGATTAAAGGCATGAGCCACTCACCTGGATCTTCAAGTATAAGATTTAGGAGACTAGAAAATTTAAGCCATAGAGTATGTGCTATTGATGCTCTAGAAAAGGACCAGGGTTCCCAACACACATGTAAGCTAGTTCACAACTAGCCACAATTCCAATTCCACATCCAGAGGATATGACATCACCTTTTGGCCTCTGTGCACACACACACACACACACACACACACACACACACACACACTCACACATGCATGCATACATACATACACACAGATACATAAATAAGAGGGTCACCCCATAGGAAGACCAGTAGCCTCAACTAATCTGAACTCCCAAGATCTCTCAGACACTGGGCAACTAACCAGGCAACATACACTAGCTGGTATGAGGCCCCCAGCATAAAACAGCACATACACAGCATAAGACTGCCTGGTCTGGCCTCAGTGAGAAAAGATGCATCTAACCCTCTAGAGACTTGAAGCCCCAGGGATTAGGGAGGCCTGGCAGGGTGGGGTGTGGGTGTGGGAACATCCTCTTGGAGATGTGGAGAAGGAAATGGATGAGGAACTGTTGGAGGGCGGACCAAGAGGCAGATAACGACTGAACTATAAAAAAGATTAAAGATAATTACAAAGAAAAAAATCTTTGAAAAAAATAAGAAATATGCTTAGTGATACATCTCTGTTTTCTTGCAAAATTCCTATAACAAACATATGAGAGTTATTCTTAATGTGCAGTATCATAGGCCTGCCTTTAAGCCTCATCCACAGATGGAAGTTAAGTCTATTAGTTGAATATATGCAATGCAATGAATCAATGAAGGACCCTTTTCTGTATAGTTGTGAGTAAAAATTGTAAGTATTCTCATCTGCTAGACAAAGGAGAACATAAAACATAAATGACTTGCCCACAGAAATCTAGAAAATGGTGGGGTTGGACACTGAGATTCAAGCTCCTTGCTCTAAGGTTGGGTTCATCCTGAGATGCCAGTTTCCCTTTGTCTATTTCTTCTATCCATGACCCTTCATACACATTAAATGTGAGTCTGCTGTGGATCAGCAGTGTTACAGAAGATGAAGATATATGAAGGTTACCACAACAAAACAGCTACATCTGTTCTCAGAATATTCTTCTGAATTATGGCATGGGGATTTAGTTTTTCCATATATTTCACATGTTCCTGTATATTACTAAATTTGTGCATGGGAACTTAGGAGCTTGTGACTAGTTCTAACCAATGAATGGAGCAATGATCATTGTCCCAGCTGATGCCATTGAAAGCTAGCTTATCTCCTATCCAATCTTCACATATAAGGGTGCTCATTCGTATGCTAAGATCATGTGTCATAAGAAGAAAGAAGCCCAATTTATTACATGGTGATAAGATCTCTGGTTATCACATGTATGAAGGTTCTCATTGATTCATAGTGACATTTGTAAACTCAAATTCTAAGCCAAAAATGTTTAAGAATTTCTTACCAGAGTAACAGTAGAATTTAAATAGTTACATCACTTTTTAATACAACATTTTCTAACAGATAATAGCTACAGATATTGCTAGCAAAAGTAGAACCCACTTTTAAGACAAAAATATTACTTGAGACTGTCATACAATGTATTTTGAACATATCACATCCCTCAGCTTCTCCCGTTCTACCCACTCAACGTCCCACCCCTGCTCACTCAATTTTGAGGTTACTTCTTTCCTTATTTAGTTCAGTTTATGGTGCCCAGTTAGTCTTGCAACTTTTTAATGCATATTCATTTCGGCTCTGTTTACAATAGCCAAGAAATAGAAACAACCCAGATGTCCATTGACTGACGAACAGGTAATGAAAATCCATTATGTATACACTTACACAATGGAAAATTATTCAGCTATTAAAAATTAAATTATGAAATTTGTAAGTGAATGGATGGAGCTGGAAGCAGTAGGCAATTTTGTAGCCATTGTTTATTTTCAAAATTATGCCTTATTTATAGGATTTTTTTCTTAACTAGAAGATCCTCAACTGTTAAACAAATATATGACAAAAAAAGAAATTAAATATAGTTAAAGAATTATAAAATTTCTTTTGTAAAAAGAGTGAGGAAGAACTAGTCATTATAAACATATTTTAAGAGAAGAATGTGCATTGAAATGTTAAGAGAAAATCTGAAAGCATAAAAATTAAACATCCTATCTCAATGAATGGAGGAAGCATAGGCAAATAAAGACATTTTAATTCGAGAAAAGTCTGGAAATGGAGAAACAAAAAAGGCAGAATACAGTTCACAAAGTAAGATATCCACTCATTAAAATTACTACTTGACAACTAAC
The DNA here is from genome assembly GCF_900095145.1 of Mus pahari. Lineage (NCBI taxonomy): Eukaryota > Metazoa > Chordata > Mammalia > Rodentia > Muridae > Mus > Mus pahari. Next base: position 9,495,386 of record NC_034596.1, on the reverse strand, counting down.
AGATACTAGTGGCTAGCTAAGAACTAAAATGAACATATCGTGTAATAGCTATACTAAAACATAAGGACACAAGTTGTAAGAATTTGTAGTAAGAAGGACAGTGGAAAAACATATGCTAGAAAAATATTAACCAAACAAAACACAGCCACACCATCATTAATTACATAAAATAGATGTGACAGGCTGCAGTTTTATTCAGAGATACAGGTAATCCTGATGTACTGTCAAAAGGAATAAATTTAGACGAAAGACAAATTCTAAACCTAAAAAGTACCACTCCTGGGCATATACCCAAAAGACGTGCCAACATATAACAAGGACACATGCTCTACTATGTTCATAGCAGCCATATTTATAATAGCCAGAAGCTGGAAACAACCCAGTTTCCCTCAACAGAGGAATGGATACAAAAAATGTGGTACATTTGCACAATAGAATACCACTCAGCTATTAAAAACAATGGCTTCATGAAATTCTCAGGCAAATAGATGGATCTAGAAAATAGCATCCTGAGTAAGGTAACTCAGCCACTCAGTACATGGTATATACTCACTGATAAGTGGATATTAGGCAAAGAGCATGGAATACCCATGATACAACTCACACATCACATGAAGCTCAAGAGGAAGGAAGACCAAAGTGTGGATGCTTCAGTTCTTCTTAGAAGGAGGAACAAAATAATCAAGAGAAGGAGAGGATGGGAGGGACTTGGGAGGGAGAGAAGAGGGGGAGAGGAAAAGGGGGAAGAATCAGATATGGGAGGAGATGGGGGAGATGTACAGAGGATCAGGAAATTCAACAGAGGTGTGTAGCCATAGGGGATGGGGAACTGGAAGTAGGAACCAGAAAGTCCCAGATACCAGGAAAGCAAGAGCCTCCCAGGACCCCACAGGGATGACATTAGCTGAAATACCACACAAAAGGGAGGGAGAACCTGTCGAGACCACATCCAGAGGTTAGGCATGGCTCCCCAGTTGAGGGATGAAGTCATCCACCAATCTCCAAAATTTTAACCCAGAATTGTTCCTGTCTAAAGGAAATACAGGGACAAAAAGTGGAGCAGAGACTGAAGGAAAGGCCATCCAGAGACTGGCCCACTTGGGGATCCATCCTATATGCAGGCACCAAACCCAGACACTATTGCGGATGCCAAGAAATGCTTGTTGACAGGAGCCTGATACAGCTGTCTCCTGAGAGGCTCTGCCAGATCCTGACCAATACAGATGTGGATGCTCTCAGCCAAGCATTGGACTCAGCACAGGGACCCCAATGGAGGAGTTAGGGGAAGAACTGAAGGAGCTGAAGGGTCCTTATCTGTCATCAATGGGAGGGGAGGCACTGGGTCCTGTGAAGGCTTGATGGCCCAGTGTAGAGGAATGCTAGGGCGGTGAGGCAGGAGTGGGTGGGTGGGTAGGTGGGGAAGCATGCTCATAGAAGCAGGATAAAGTGGGATGGGATAGAGAGTTTGCAGAGGAAAAACCAGGAAAGGGAATAACATTTGAAATGTAAATAAATAAAATATCCAATTACTTCATTCCTCCTTAGAATAAGGAACAAAATACTCATGAAAGGATATAGGTACAGAGACAAAATTTAGAGCTAAGATGAAAGGATGGACTATCCAGAGACTACCCCATTCGGGAATCCATCCCACCATCAGCCACCAAACCCAGATACTAATGCACATGCCAGCAAGATTCTGCTGAAGGGACCCTGATATTGCGGCCTCTTGTGAGGCTATGCCAGTGCCTGGCAAACACAGAAGTGGATGCTCACAGCCAGCTATTGGATGGAATACAGGGTCCCCAATGGAGGAGCTAGAGAAAGTAGCCAAGGAACTGAAGGGGGCTGCAACCCTGTAGGTGGAACAACAATATGAACTAACCAGTACCCCCTGAGCTCGAGTCTCTAGCTGCATATGTAGCAGAAGATGGCCTAATCGGCCATCACTGGGAAAAGAGGCCCCTTGGTCTTGCAAACTTTATATGACCCAGCACAAGGGAAGGCCTGGGCCAAGTAATGGGAGTGGGTGGGTAGGGGAGCAGGGGCAGGGGGTATAGAGAACTTTTGGGATAGCATTTGAAATGTAAATAAAGAAAATAATAATAAAAAAATAAAATATCCAATTTAAAAAAGGAGGGAGAAAAAAGTAAGTTTTTAGAAAAATCTTAGCTTGAACTGTATAATTGTAGAGCATAGTAGATAAAAAGTGTCTATCAGTCTTCCTGAATGACTGCAGTAGTTTTGATTTTAAAACTGAGTGTAAAATGTTTAAGGAAGAAATAATACACAGTGTTGTTTAAGAGTGGTAACACAATAATGTGAGAAATACATTAATTAGGATTCAGTAATGCATATACTGTAGGAGTATTATAATAACTGATTTAATAACCTGTTAATATAAATCAATAACAGTAGATTAAGCAATATTTAAACTGAAGGTGATTTAAAACAGGAGATGTTTATTGCAATACGTCATTATTAGTCCTTCTTAAGACCAAATAAAGGGTGGGAGGAAATGTCCATGCAGGTGACAGTAGATTGAGGTGAATCGGGAGAAAACATTGAAGATGAGAGGTGAGCCAATCCCATTGATTGGGAATGACGTTAGTCATCCTTGGAGGCTCCTTGGATCTGCAGACCATGGGGTGAAGTAGTTTGTGCAAAGATTTTTCTTGGAGTCAATGTCTGTGGGAATGTGGGAATGTGGGAATGTGGGAATATGGAAGGAAGAAGGAAGAAGGAAGAAAGGGTAGGAAGGAAATGTGAATGAAACACAGATTCAAGAAAGCATTCATTAGCGAACTCTAAAGCCAGAACAGAATTTAACAACTGCTACTTTGGCCATTAAATCCTCCAGACCTAGTTACTGGACTCAAATTGTCCATTTGTATAGGCAGTTCTGTGACAGAGAAATCTTTAGAAAGGGATGATGGATAAAAACTATCAGCTGCCAGCATTCACACCAGCAAGATTTGTATGTGCTACGAAGTGAACCAAGCAGAATAGCATAGAATAACATTAGGGAATCTGTCACAAGTTGATCTGGGGTGGGGAGGGGGGAGAAAGAAGGATTAACAATGGCAACTGGATATTGATTATATCCAAAAAATTTATCAATTTGATAATAAATCCAATTACAACCATGCACAAACAATAAAACCATTGGGATCACCGCATACTATCGATAGATTAAGAATCTTCAAGGGGCTCATAGAGAATTAGTATCAGGGTCATTGATCTGAATGTCACGTGCAAGTGCTGGCCATATTAAAACACACAGGGTCTAATACAAACAGTTTAATCAAGACAATGCAAGTGTTTCATGACTGAATCTGAATAGTGGCCACTACTAATTTAGTTTCTCTAAAGCAGCCTTGTCTTTTTAAAGTTTTACAAGCACCCTGTGAGGTAGACTTGATTTTACTAATTATTCAGAGGAAGCAACTGATGTTCCTGCTTATCCTAAATTGCACAAGGATAAACAGAAGTATTAAAAACCCTGATCTCAATCCAGTTATTTTTCATGTGTCTTACCCTGCTACGGTATTCATTTCTTGAGGAGTGATTTAGTTAGAAGCATCTCATCATTATAGACTTTCCTTGGGAACTTACATAGCCTCCTGTGGTGGAAACCTGGAACGATCCCTGGTAGTTGATGAGATATTCCCCATCAATCCAAATTCAATATAAACAGAACCGGGACTTGTTTTACAATGTGCACTGTGCTGACAGCCTAAGTAGTGGTGTTTATTTTCACAGCTGCAGTGATTGTAGTCCTTAAATCAAGGCGGTATTATTTGGTCTATAAATCAAGGATTGGATTTTAAATTACCGATCCACTAAGTAAGAAGTCAAGAAGAATAAACAGTACTTTACAAAGCAATAATTTTTTTCACTATGAAACTTTCCATGAGCACTAAACCTTCACTTTCTTCTCCCACATAAGATTTGTATGAGAGACACATTCTCACTTGGCAATGATAGGGGATGTATTTAAGTCCCGAGGTCCTGTTAAGAAGCCTCAGAGAAATTTCAAGCATTGGCCTGTCTGACTGATCACACGAATAAATGACTGAGTGCTTCCTTAACTATAGAAACTTTTAGTTTTATGAGGTCCCACTGGACAAGTATTAACTTCAATTTTGGACAAATGGAAATTTCCTGGCAAATTTAATTTCTGGGCAAATTTCTATATGGAAAATCCCTTCTACATCTCTATCTTGTTATATCTATATCTATGCTTTCTTCTGGAAGGTGAAGTGTTTCTAATTGAAGTCCCTGATCCCATCGTTGTTACTTTTTATGCATCATGAAAGATATAGGTTTATTTTATTTTATTTTTAAAGTGGATATCCAGTTTTCTTGGAAGTGTTCGTGGACATTGCTGTTGTTTCTTCAATGTATATTTTGATATCTTTGCCAAATATCAGATGGCTGTAGTTACACATGTTTGAGTGTTCTAATTTTGTTATACTGGCCCACATGTATGTTTTTTTTTTTGTGCCAGGATTATACTGTTTTAATTGCCATTACACTATATTATACTTGAAATCTGGAATGGTCGTATTTATACCAGTTTTTCTTTTATTCAAGGTTGGCTACCTGGAGTCTTTTTGGTTTTATATGAATTTTAGGACATTTCTTTTCTAGTCCTATGATGTATGCTGTATTTTGATTGTGCTTTCATCAAATCTATAAATTGCTATTGGTAGAATTAACTTTACCTTCATTCATGTCTGTGCACTACATATGTGCCTAGTCCCCAGGGAAGCCAGTAGAAGTTGTCAGATCCCCTAAGACTGGAGTTAGACAGCTGTCAGCTGCCGTGTGGGTATTGGGAATTGAACTCAGGCCCTCTGGAACAGAATCCAGCATTCTTAACTTCTGAGCTATCTCTCCAGCCCTAAAGTGGTCTTTTCAAACAGATTGAGGTATAATAGTTCCTGGAGACTTGTGGTTACCTGTAGAAACTTGATGTGATGAGAAGTAACCTCCTACTCTAATGCCTTTCTGGCTTACTCTGTGTTGAGAAGGCACAATAGCTACCCTTACTTAAGACTCTAGAGGCACTCCAGATTCCTTCTTGAGCTGGTGGCCTGTAAAATGATCTATGACACATATATTTTCAGCATCACTGAGAATTACCCAGCTCTAGAATAGTTTTGTGAAAACACATTTGTTGGGGTTTCCTGCCTTTTACCTGCTTGTTTTGGTCAAGCACATTCATTTGATGGGAAACGTTAAAAGAAAGGAAAACCATGACAATCTTGACTTCATTCATTCTCTTTCCATGTTCCTCTTCCATCTCCATGTCTTGTTTCTTAGGACATTTAGCACAGTGGTGGCTGGCTAGTGATAGCTTCCAATAGTAATAAAGGATGGGGCATTTTGCAGAGGAAGGGAGGAAAGAAGAAAGGCAACACTCTACACACTGGGCATAGCTCAGTGTAATGGGGCTTTATGATGCTGAAGCAGGGAAGGTATGGGGCAGTAAAGGGCTCATAGGCTATCTGGGAGCATTCCTGCATACAGACATTAAACACCATTCTCTTTTCCTTTACATTAGCTCTCAGGACTGAACCCAGGTCCTTGAACTGTAATGACAGGCTGAGCTATTATACATTATTCTCAAATTGATTCTAAATATTTTAATTTTTGCAATGAATAATTATGATAGGGGACCTTCTCTTCTGTTTGTGTTTTCCTTCATTTGCATACCCCCTCTTGCCTTCACTGCTGTGATACTGCATTTTCTGACTAATCTCTTAGACCATATTATTATCTAGTCCCTAACTTTGTGTGTTTTTGCTTGGTGCATTTGTTAAATACTGGTAATTGGTTTGTTGAATTTTCTCTTTTTACATCTATGAATATTGATTAGTCTCTCTAGTTGCCAGAAACAGAATTTAGGCCAGATGGTTCAAGCAGAAATATTCATTAAAGGGTATCTGGAGGCTCACAGTCCCTCTTGGAACATTTGGGAACTCAGCTTGGATACTATACAGCTAGGGGCGGAACAACTAGAATGCACAAGTCCCATAGCCCAGGGACTCGCAGGAATCCATGGCTACCTCACCTGGAATGATGAGGACCATTCTTTAGGAGCCACAGTAGAAAGCAGCATTGGCAGCATGCATCCTACCTCTGCCAAGAGGTCAGTTTTTCCATATGTGGATCCTATTGTCTATTGCTTGGTGTCTTAAATAGTAGGTGATGTTTTTGCCTGCTGGATTCTTGTCATGTGCAAACCCCTAGATGTATGACTATAAATAATACTTTGCCATTTAAAACAAAAAGGATCAAAATGAATTGGATCTGATTTTAAATCATAAAACAAAACTTGATCATAAATATTCTCGTTCTCTTTGTGAACATTGTTTTTCTGAAGACAGTTCTTTGTCCCCCAGTGCTTTCTCTGCTTCTTTCAGGGTTGTTTTGTTTATTGGCTATTTTGGTTATTTATCTTCCACAGTGGATTTTTCCTGGTAACTTCCTTGGGTGAAGGGATAGAAAGGTACCTATGATTAGCAATCATTTCTTGCACCTGTACTGTCTATGTAACTTAATTCAGCAAGACTGACATCTATAGAACTTCAAAATGTAAAATTCTCTTTCCTTTTGCCCCTTGCATGACTTCCTTTTTCTGTCCTACCTTTGAGTGTCTTGAGCTGTAACCATGTGAACAGTGACCATGTCCCTATAGCCCTGACCATGTAGATGAACATCTCTCCTACCCAGAGAAGTACACTTTGCTTGCTCTCTGAGAACTGAAATCCTGGGTTTCACCTTTCTACTGCTGGCTCAGGCCTGCTCAGTACTCTGCTGTTTTTGGATGCTGCTGCTAGGCTTGTGGTCAAACAAGTCTGAGAGCTCCATTAAATATGTGGCTTACAGCTTTCTTTTCATTCTCCTGTGGGTTTGTCTGATTTATGAGAAGTCGAGGGGGGGGGGAAGGTGATTTCACACAAACATTCTCCGAACCTCTACCCTTCTAGAGACTATTTATGCTGCTCCCTGTCTTCAGCTGTTCTTGCTGCACCTCTTTGTAGATCTTCTAACCTTTATCTGCTGGAATGGCCTCTGCCTTCCTCCCATCCTGAGAACTTCTCTTGTCCATTATATGCACAGGAAGTCCTGGAGGGAGATACTTACTGATGAGTCAACTTTGCTTCTACATTTTCAGGTTATCCAGGACCAGTCTTTAATCCACGTGCCATCTGCTTTAACACTGTGGCGGTTTGAATGACAAATAGCATCCATAGGTTCACATAATTGAATACTTGGTCCCCATGTGGTAGTGCTGTTTGGAGGAATTTTTGCAAACTGCATAGTGTGAGCCTTGTTGTAGGAAGATGTCCCTAGGTGCAGGCTTTGATAATTCTAGTCCTCACCTTCTTGTTCTCTCTCTCTCTCTCTCTCTCTCTCTCTCTCTCTCTCTCTCTCTCTCATCTCTCTCTCTCTCTCTCTCTCTCTCTCTCTCTCTCTCTCTCTCTCATATTCTCTGCCCCTCCCACTCCCTCTTCCCCCTCTGCTTTCTCTGTGTGCTCAAAGATGGGATACCTCAACTTTACATTCTGGATACCTGCTGCCATGCTTCCTTTACCATTATGGACTCTTCCTCTAAAAATGTAAATACAAATCAACTATTTCTTCCTTAAATTACCTTGGGTCATGGTGTTATATAATGACAACAAGACAACAGCCATATAGGCATATACTAGGCATCTCAAGGTCGTCATGCCCAAATTCACATCCCGTGCCATCTCCAGACTCCTGACAACACTGGTATGCATGTTTGAAGCCTGGATCTGCTTTTTTTTCAGGGTCTTGACCTCTTATCCAAAGGACTAAAAATAAGGATGTGGAGGGTTAGGAACAGATCTTTTGCTTGGCCTTTAGGGACATGGGAAAGGATCTGGACAACATAACCACATGGGACATAAAAACCGAAATGGTGCTTTGTAGAAATAGTTCAGTCCCAGACTTGGCCTTTGATTTAGAAATATGAGGAGATGTATTCATTCTTTGGTCCAATGATTGCTGCATTAATTAGCCATGGTGAACTTCGGGGATATCAAGGAGTTGAAGTGATCTCAAGAAGAAAAAGGCATGGATAGGAAAAAGAATCTATAAAATATAAGCAAATGATAGATGAGTTTATCTTATAGGAGGAAGGCTTGTAAATGATCTAGAAACAAATAGTACTAGAAGCAGAGTACACAAGGCCATGGAGTTGCTAGGATGAGGAAACAAAGATTAGAGAATTAAAAGAGGATATGTAAGTATATAAGAAGTTATAGTACTTCATTCTCCTAGCTACTTGAAGGATTAGAGATAATAATGCCTAGAGAGATAGAGTAAACTGCTGCTTTCCTTGCATAAATTTAAAATTTTGTAAGAAACTATTTTAACCTCAGTACTCTGTCACCTTTCTGCTATCACACAAAAACAGTTATTAAAGACTGCTGTCTGCTGTTCCAGGAAACCAGAAGAGCTGTGTCCAGCAACCTGTGAGTAACAAGCTGTGTAAACTTAGAGGGAAATATGCTTTTGCTTTGTGTTTAGTTTCTGTTTTAAGAAAGCAGGAGTTGGAACTAATGATCTGGAATTCATAACATGTATGTAGATTTCTAAAAAATAATATGATCAAAGCATTGATCATGTAGCTTTGGTAAATATAAGACTGGGTTCAGGCTTTCTGGTTGAGAAAAGGAAAAAGAATGAAAAGGGAATAGGAAGGAAGGAGAGGAAGGAGGAATGATGACCATCTGTGGGCAAAGGGAGAACACTGGAACTGATAGCCCACATTCACTAGTGAATCTGAGTCGGGAGAACACTGGAACTGATAACCCACATCCACTAGTGAATCTGAGTCGGGAGAACACTGGAACTGATAGCCCACATCCACTAGTGAATCTGAGTCATTACTGAATTAGTGCCTCTCCCTTCTCCCCCTTTCTCAGGACCCTCCTTACACTGAGGCTGGATCTTGGTAGAAGAAGAAAAAGAAAAAGACAATGGCTACCACTACTCAAAGACTTTACAGATGACTAAGAGAAAAACCAGATAAAGTTAGAAAATAAAGGAAAGCTGCAAAACATAACACAATGGAGACAATGAAAAGAAAGCCCCAACACCGCTGCCATGGTCCCATAACCCTGCCCTGAGATCTGCAGTTTGAGACATGACTATTCTGAGCCAGAAACTGTCTTTATGTCACCATCTTACCCTACTACACGTGTCACCTCTCCCTAGAAACAGTGACCTCCTTGTAGAGCTACTGTGGCAGCAGAGGAGAGAATCCTCAACCTTGCCTGGATGGATTAAAACATCTTTTAGAAAGATCAGAAAGAGAAAGACTTCTCTTCCAAGGAGGGAGAGCCTGAAAGTGACACACAGAAAAGGCTGCCTGTAAGAGGGGACACGGTAGATGTTTGCTACGTAAACAAGGATGCTCTGGCGTGGAAAGGAAGATGTAGTGACAACAAATGCCAGCTTATTGAGTACAATAACACAGGAACTCTCTAACTTACTTTATACGAATGTTCTCATCAAATCTTTAACTATTGAAGATGATAGGTTTCATTGGTTAGCATTTTTACACACAGAGAAATGTGAGAAGTCTCCCCAGTGTGTCCAAGGTCACATACCTAGGCAAAAGTAGAAGAGGCTTGTGACACTGAGAGTCCCAGCACACACCTATTAGGTGTCACCGTCCTTTTTCAGTATTTGATTTGATCAAAGGCTCAAAGCAAAGTAGTAAACAGAGCATTTGGAAACCACTGAGCCTATTATTAAGAAATCAAGCTTAGAATCTGGGCCTTCAAGTTGGGTTTTAAGCTAGTGTTCTTTCTACTCCACTAGCCTGCCTCTAGCAAAGAAAACAACATTTAAAAATCAATCAACAACCCAAAGCCAATAATGATTATATGAGCAAAGTGATTGATATTATTTACTCCAGCTAGATTAAAATGTTCCCCAGGAGAAAAATCCATAAAGACAACATGAACCGTTATGTAAAGCTATGTGGAGCCTTCCAGATAATGAAATGGGTACCATAAATTATTTCTGCCTCTGTAGAGTGGGTAAATCTTTGTTATCAATTTAACAAGTCTAGAAAACAGTGGAATTACGGGGGCCACCACACCAGATAAACTCACCTAGCCCCCGACCTTAGTGTCCTCCTAACAACCTTCCTAAGTGAATTCCTTCCAGAGGCCACTAAGCAAAGCCTGGATGGCAGAATTGCAGAGGAGTGTGTGGGAGGGAGAGCTAACCTCTCTAATACTGACAGAACTCCTCATGTGAAAACCAAACTGCAGAAATCTGACCCAAGGAATCAGGCACCAGGACTATAACCGTCAAATTCCTGAGTGACATGCCAGTTATTAATCATTATGTAACCGATGGTAACCTTCTGCCATCTTCATGGTTCATTCATCTCACCAGACATCCAAGTCTTATTTCCCACTGCGTTACAGCTCTTTATGTGGCCTAGGTCAAAGAATGAGTATTTTGTCTTTCCAGTGATTGCATTTGTTGATACAACATAGAGCTAGAGTAACAACAAAGTCATCTTTTCTGAGCCTAGTTTTCCCATCAACAAGAAGATGGTAACAATGCCCCCCTCCTACAATTAAGACTTCAATGAGGCTGTGCTAGTTAGTTTTTAATCACTCTGACACAAACTAGAGTCATATGGAAAGAGAGATCCTCAACTGAGGAATTGTCTCCATAAGACTGGCTTCTAGGCAAGTCTGGTGGGCATATTCTTGAGTAATAATTGGGGTGGTGGCACCCCTGAGCTGGTGGTCATGGGTTATCTAAGAAAGCAAACTGGGCAAATCATGAAAGCATGTCTATAAGCGGTGTTCCTCGGTGGCCTCTGTTGGAGTTGCTGTCTCTGGATTCCCGCTTGAGTTCCTCTCTGCCTTTCCTCAGTGATGGGCCATCATTCCCTCAGTGACGGGTCATCCTTCCCTCAGTGATGGGTCATCCTTCCCTCAGTGATGGGCCATCCTTCCCTCAGTGATGGGTCAT
>NC_034596.1:9479678-9483472 GCF_900095145.1 Mus pahari | reverse complement strand
CTCAGGGATGGGCCATCCTTCCCTCAGTGATGGGCCATCCTTCCCTCAGTGATGGGTCATATGCTTCCCGATGTCACAAACTTTTTTCTCCTTATGCTGATTTTGTTGATGGTTTTTATCACAGCGACAAAAGAAACTAATCCAAACATCTTTCATTTTTGTACTAGAACACGGGAAGATATATAATCAATATTAATTATTATTATTATTTTAAGATATTCATGCTGCACTTTATAATCAAGAATGTTTTAGCAAATAAAATATGAAAGACTGTAGAAGGGTTTTGTGCAAACTTCAGGAATTATTCTTACAAACCTAGGTTCTGATTGGGAGGTTTGTCCGAATCATGTGTTACATTTTACCTCTGTAATGGCCCCTGTAAGCTCCTCGTGTGTTGAGGACTTTTTCTTTTTCTTTCTTTTTTTAATTTTTTTATTTTTATTTTTATTTTTATTTTTATTTTTATTTTTATTTTTATTTTTTGAGCTGGTGGTGCCATTGGAAGGTACAAGGAACTTTAGGAGGTGATGGGCTTAGTTGAAGAATACAAGTTATTGTGTTGCATCCTTAAAAGTCCTGTTGGGATCATTTTCTTCTACTATCTCCCTGATATTTATGAACTCTCACTAGCTTTTCTTCACCCTGCACCCATTGCTATGATACACTGCCTTTCTACAAATGAAAAAGCAACTGGGCCACATGACTCCAGACTGGTGCCTCTGAAACTGTGAGTCAAAAGTCGTCTTTCTTCATTTTGGTTATTTTTCCTGGACACTTGGCCATAGCAACATAAAACTGGTCAGCACAGTACCCAGGAGGAAGAAAATACTGGCATCCACCACAACACCTTTATGTAAAGTCATCAATAAAGCAAGAGGAGCTTATGATACTTGCCGTTACTTAAAAATACTTCCAAATTCATTAAGTTTTGTTGTTAAAAGGCACAATGAAATGAAATGAAGCATGGAACAATATAAATCTTTCACAAAATACTAAAGGGACCACTTCATTTTTTAAGTAATTTTTATTGGATTTCTATTTATTTCCATTTCAAATGTTATCCCCTTTCCCAGTTTCCCCTCTGAAACCCCCATCCCATCACCCCTCTCTCTACTTTTATGACAGTGCTCACCCACCTACCCAGTCCCACCTCTTTCCCTCTCATTCCCGTACATTGGGACATCAAGCCTTCCCAGGACCAAGGGCCTCTCCTTTCAATGATGTCCAACAAGGCCATCCTTTGCTACATATGTGGCTGGAGCCATGGGTCCCTCCATGTGTACTCATTGGTTGGTGGTTTAGTCCCTGGGAGTTCTGGTTGATTGATATTGTTGTTCTTCCTATGGGTTACAAACATCTTCAGCTCCTACAGTCCTTTTTGTAACTTCTCTATTGGGGATCCCATGCTCAGTCCAATGATTGACTTTGAACATCCACCTCTGTATTTGTTAGGCTGTGGTAAAGCCTCTCAGGAAACAGCTATATCAGGTTCTTGTCTGCAAGCAGTTCTTGGCATCTGCAATAGTGTCTGGGCTTAGTGTCTGTATATGGGATGAATCCCCAGGTGGGGCAGCCTCTGAATGGCCTTTCCTTCAGTTTCTGCTCCACACTTTGTCTAAATATTTCCTCCTGTGAGTATTTTGTTCCTCCTTCTAAGAAGCAGTGAAGCATCCACACCTTGGTCTTCCTTCTTCTTGAGCTTCATATGATCTTTGAATTGTATCTTGGGTAGTCTGAGCTTTTGGGCTAATATCTGCTTATCAGTGAGTACATACCATGTGGGTTCTTTTGTGACTGGGTTACCTTACTCAGGATGATATTTGCAAGTTCCATCCATTTGCCTATGAATTTCGTGAAGTCATTGTAAAAGCTGAATAGTACTCCATTGTGTAAATGTACCACATTTTCTATATCTATTCCTCCGTTGAAAGACATCTGGGTTCTTTCCAGCTTCTGGCTATTACAAATAAGGGTTCTATGAGCATAGTGGAGCATGTGTTCTTGTTATATGTTAGAGCATTTTCTGGGTATATACCCAGAAGTAGTATTGCTGGGTCCTCAGGTAGTACTATGTCAAATTTTCTAAGGGACTGCCAGACTGATTTCCAGAGTGTTTGTACCGGTTTGCAATCCCAAGAGCAATGGAGGAGTGTTCTTCTTTCTCCACGTCCTTACCAGCATCTGCTATCACCTGAGTTTTTGATCTTAGTCATTCTGACTGGTGTGAGGTAGAATCTCAGGGTTGTTTTAATTTGCATTTCCCTGATGACTAAGGATGTTGAACATTTCTTTAGTTGCTTCTCTATCATTCAAGTTTCCTCAGTTGAGGGTTATTTATTTCAATGAATGGTGCTGGTTCAACTGGAGGTCAGCGTGTAAAATAATGCAAAGGGATCCATTCTTATTTTCTTGTACAAAGCTCAAGTCCAAGTGGATCAAGGACCTCCACATAAAACCAGATACACTGAATCTAATAGAAGAGAAATTGGGGAAGAGTGTCAAACTTGTGGGCACAGGGGAAATTTTCCTGAACAGAACACCAATGGTTTACAAATGGAACCTCATAAAATTGCAAAGCTTTTGTAAGGCAAAAGACACCATCAATAGGACAAAACAGAAACCAACAGATTGGGAAAGGATCTTTACCAATCCTACATCCAATAGAGGGCTTATGCCTCATATACACTAAGAACTCAAGAAGTTAGACTCCACAGGACCACTTCACCTTTTAAGAGTGTTTCATGACCACAAAATGAGAATGTGTCTCTTTGGAAGGCACAGCTAGTTATCTTTGCACTGAGAAGGGTTAGACTAGTCATTCCAATAAGGAAACTATTCAAGGGAGCTTTTCTGTGCATATATACATGCTCATGGTTTGTGTGTGTGTGTGTGTGTGTGTGTGTGTGTGTGTGTGTGTGTGTGTGTGTGTTTAATGAGGACATATCAAATGACTGACAACTGCCCCCAACTCTACTTCCTCCTTGTGCTTTCATACAGGAATAGGCATGATTACCAGGCAGTAGAACAAAGGATATCTATTTCCCAAGTTCCAAAGCTGAGTTCTACGACTGAGAAAATCATGGAAGAGGTTAGGTCATGCTTGCATCCCAGATAGCCAGCACATGTTTGACGTGATGGAAAGGCTCAAGGACAGGCGAAACCTGTGTGAGTTATATGTTGCTGAAGGTTTTGAACTTGCCAGTCTCATAAAAGGTGTATAGAATCCAGGCTTTTTGCCCATTTGATGAGCTGTCAGATTCCAAGTTTACAGTGAGCATCACTAATCAATATATAATAAAAATCATTGGCTGGTTCTCCGTTTTAGAATGTTTGCCTCATTCCTCTTTCTATACTTTGAACTTTTCTTTCATAAAGAGAAGTTTCCAAGCAGAGAAACACTATGGTAAGCATGCCTCTGTTTCAGCTGACGCAGCTGTAAAAGGAGAAGCCGGTGGCGATGTGGTAGATTTGGTCTCTCTCTGCTTGAATGCCTCTGCAGATGGAGGCGTTGGAATGCCACTTCAAAAAGAAAGAAATGTTCTGCTCTTTTCAATATTAAGCTGGAAGCTGAGACCCTGGGTTGATGTTGACTTCATGGGCTTTTTTATTTTGATCCAGGAACCCAAATCTATGAGATGGAGAGAGAGAGAGAGAGAGAGAGAGAGAGAGAGAGAGAGAGAGAGAGAGAGAGAGAGAGAAAGAGAGAGAGATCCAAGAACTGGTTGCAAAATGCAGACTCAATTCATCATATACTTGATTTTCCATGTTCTGTAGTAGTCCCTATAATCCAATCA
>NC_034596.1:9469245-9479611 GCF_900095145.1 Mus pahari | reverse complement strand
GAGAGAGAGAGAGAGAGAGAGAGAGAGAGAGAGAGAGAGAGAGAGAGAGAGAGAGATCCAAGAACTGGTTGCAAAATGCAGACTCAATTCATCATATACTTGATTTTCCATGTTCTGTAGTAGTCCCTATAATCCAATCAATAGACCCATTTTAGTAAGAGGATAACAGAGAGAATGTAGGGAAGTAGTGTAAGACTTGAAGCCAGACTGCTTGCATCTGGATCCTACCTCTGTTTCTTACTGGCTGTTTGATTTCTGAAATGTTGGTTAAGTTCTGGCTTGCTCAGTTTTCTCCTCTGTCTGTTTAGAAACACCCACTTGATGCTCTGATCTTTTCCATTAAGACAAACATCATCAGAACATGTCAGATATAACTGTTGCCCAATATCTGCAGCTAATCCACTGTACATGTGCAGCTTCGCACTCTCTGTGTGCAGAAGCTGGGCCACTATCCTTAACCTACCACTTGACTTAAAGCTCCCATTGCTAAAGTAGGCATGCATCTTCCAAGCCATTTTAATTAGTGGCTTAGAAGGTAAAGCCCATATCTCTTTAATATTTTTTCTACTTTCCTCTCTTTTTGTGAAGAAAGCAGAAGGGCTATGGAAGTGACAGTGGACCTGCCTGACAAAGGATATTTGTATATTTGGAGAGATTGTGATGTGAATGTGTAGCCCATGCATCATTTGGAACACTTGGACACGACCTTAGGAAAAGGTGCTACCAGCATTTGTGTCAGGTCCACAGCTCTTCAAGGTCAGGGCCTCATAGTTAATCTGGCTTAGGGAGCCTGGCTCATTCTGGAAAAGCTTACAGAAGAATGCTTTATAAGTAAGGTTTTAAAAAACCATTATTTATACATATGGAATTCTCGAAGAATTAATAATAAAAGAATCTGTTTTATGTGTAGTATACTGCATACTGAACTTGAAAGGGATGCCATCATACTAAAATGACAGTTGTAATTATAATACCCAACTATCTTTTTATATTTTTTACGTGCAAGTAACATGTCATGTGTACGTACATATGTACTGTGCTGGTTTGAATGAAAAATATTCTTCATAGGCTCATGCATTTGAACATTTGGTCTCTGGTGGCTGGTACAGGGGTTTGGGGGTTTAAGGAAACTTTAGTAGATAAGCTATTGCTGTGGCAGGTTTTATGTTTCATACCCTGATCCCAGTTCCTGTTCTCACTCATTTCACCATGTATGCGGATGAATGTGAACTCTCTTTCCCTGATCACCAGCCAGGCCGCACAGCCCTACCATCATGCCTTCCCTACCAAGATCAAGTAACTGTATACACTCTGGAACTGTAAGCTGAAATAAGCCCTATGTTGTTTGTTTTTTTTTTAAATCATATTATTAAATGTGCTTTTGATCATGTTATTTTTCCATGGCAAGAGAAAATAACCAATGCATATACTTATATGCTTGCTTGGTATATAGAAATGCTTCTCGTCATTTCTGTATACCTTTCCTCTTGATTCGTATGTTATCCCTACAAAGCCATTGCTATCCTCATCTCTAGTTTTCAGACGAATAACTTGAGTAGCTTGGGTGAAGGAATGTGCTCTCCCTCTAAAGAAATGATAGTCTATTGCTAAGAGGCACAGCACACAAGCACCAAGTAATCCCATATAGTGGTGAAAACTCACAGAGCAGAGGGCTGATATCTAGTACACTGAGAGAGTAGCCCAGGGCCAAAGGGTCATGGGAGTTGGTGTCCATACAGAAAACAACAAGAAACTTCTGGAAAAAAAAAGGGATGAGATCCTGCTACAGGGTAATACAGACATTTGTGCAAATAAGATCATCTCAGAAAGGGAAGCAGAGTTAATATTTTGAGATAAATTGCAGAGTGGGCACAAGAATACACGTTGAGGCATTTGGATTTGATACTGAGGATAACAGGAAGCCACTGCAGGGGCTTAGGCAGGAGAAAACAAGAGAAATGTTTATCACACTCTGCTTTAGTGCATAGGATGATGGGAGGGGATCTAGTCTTCAGAAGCTGGGGAAGGGCAGTATAAGTTTAAGAGCCCCACCCACCGTGAGAAAGACTGTGGACATGACTGGTGGTGTAGAACTAGGGAAGTGGAAATCTGTATACTTGAAAGGTTTTTTTTGTGTGTGTGTGTTTGTGTTTTTGTTTTTTAAAGGAGGGATTATTAGATCCGATAAATGAATTCAAAAAGTTGAGACAGGCATTTATAAAATGGAGAACAATCAAGTGTTCAATCTCTGCCTCTGTTGGGAGTTTATCTTATGTAGTGGTTAAGAATGGCCTGAGGCATTGATGGGGCACACTTTGGGGCGTGCCTGGGAAAGCGTTTCCTGAAGGATTAACTTGGTAGATAAAGCCATCTGAATGTGCATGGCAGCATCTCATGTGCTGGACTCCAGGACTACATAGAAAGGGAAATAAAGGCAATGGGCTGAGGAACAGGACCCCCCCTGCCTCTGCTTTCTGGTGGCAGATACAATGTGAGGTGTTTCACACTCTTTTTTGCCATCCCTCCTTCAGCACAATTGATTGCATGCCCTCAAGTAACCTGTTCGTCCTGTGTGTTGTTTTTGTCAAGTATTTCCTCAAAGCAATGGGAAACATAATTAATATACTACCCGAGCAATGTAGAGATGCCAACAGCCCCATCATTCACCAAAAGTCTCCTGACTTCAAATCAGTGCTTTGCTGACTCAAATTTTGTCGAGCTTCGGAAGCTGAACAGTCCCTTATAGTAAAATGTCAGTGCATTCTATAACTCGCTCCATTTTACTTGAGAGGCAGTCGTTTCCTTAAGGTTGGTTCTTGGTGATTTTATTATATTTTGTATTGGTTTCATAAGGTAAGACTCAGAAGGAACCAAGTTTCCCTCACCTTCAACTTATTGTTTCCCACAACAAAAATGTATGTCTCTTGTCCATACTCTCAGCATTGTCTTAGTTGCGTGGACAACACTGTAGGGGTTACAAGGCCACCCAGGCTCTACGACTAATGTTTCACATGTCCATGAGCAAGATGC
Source organism: Mus pahari (assembly GCF_900095145.1). NCBI lineage: Eukaryota > Metazoa > Chordata > Mammalia > Rodentia > Muridae > Mus > Mus pahari. The sequence continues at coordinate 9,476,581 of NC_034596.1, read as the reverse complement.
CTCTGCCCAAGGCCTTTATCATTTAGCCTGGTAAGAGAGAAGAGAGGTAAAGAATTTGGATAGAGTTAGGGAAAAATCTAGAAAGGTAAATAATTTCACAAGAGGCATGGACACAGAATGAGAGGGCCATGCTTCCAACTCCCAAGGTTTTTGCATTTTAGTAAGGTCACCATACTGCTTTATGTTCTAACTGCAGATGAGCCACGACTTGATTAAATGCAACTATTTAAGGACACATTATGTGTGTATTATCAAGTTGACAGTGAAGATTAACCACTACATAAGATAAACTCCCAACATAGAGGCAGACATTGAACATTTGATTGTACTCCATTTCATAAATGCCTGTCTCAACTTTTTGAATTCATTTTTCGGATCTAATAATCTCTCCTTTAAAGAAAAAATCACACACACACACACACACACACACACACACACACACACACACACACAAACTTTGAAGTATACAGATTTCTACTTCCCTAGTTCTACACCACCACTCATTTCCACAGACTTCCTCATGGTGGGTGGGGCTCTTAAACTTATGCCCCCCTTTCCCAGCTTCCCAAGACTCCTTCCCCCTCTCCATCATCATATGCACTAAAGCAGAGTTATTTTCTGATAAAATTTCTCTTGTTTTCTCCTGCCTAAGCCCCTGCAGTGGCTTCCTGTTATCCTCAGTATCAAATCCAAATGCCTCAACATTTGGCACATATGTTGTGGATAGCCCTGGGGGTAATTATATTCGATGTTAAATCTGTTCTCCTGTGAGGGGTTGTGAACAAGGAATGAGTCAGCACTCAGGTGATTTCCTGTAAACCTGCTTCCCACCTTAATTTGTAAAATAAAGGAGAGCTGAGGATTGGGCAGATAAAAGGGAAGGTGGAGCTGAAGGGGCAGGGAGAGAAGAAGGAGAAAAGGAAGAGGGAGATGACACCTAGGAGGAGGAGGAGGAAGGAGAAAAGCAGAGCAGAAGCATATGGCCTGGAGAAACTGAAAGTTCTAAGGGGTCTCATAAGCTGTGGAAGATGGTAGTGTAGTGGTAGATCTGCCCAATCTAGGTGTGCAGCATGTAATCATATTAACTGTGTTGTGTTTTCATTGCTGGGGCATATTTGGGAAGAAATTTACTGCAACACACATATGTATAGTATATATGTCCAAATGCATGCACATAAATTCACCCTCACACATGTTTACTGTTGTGGCTATTCCTGGTTGTCAACTTGACTATATCTGGAATGAACTACAATCCAGAACTGGAAGGCTCACCTGTGATCCTGATCTTGAGGCTGGGAGATACAAGTTTCTGACCTGGATCTTGGCATGGAGATCTTGAGGTACAGTGGCTGTGAATCCCAGGAGATTAAGGCAAGGAGATCTCTGAGTTCAAGGTCATCTGGGACAAAGCAAGTTCTAGATCCAGGCATGATGGTACACACGCCTTTAATCTGGGCCACACCGTCTGCTGGAGACCTACCTAAGGACACTGGAAGAAGATGCTCTCTCTTCTGCCTGCAGTGTAGGACTGAGCAACTGCTAGGTCCTTGGACTTCCATTCACAGCTGCTGCTGACTATTGTTGGGGAGTTGGACTGCAGACTGTAAGTCATCAACAAATTCCTTTACTCTATAGAGACTACCCATAAGTTCTGTCACTCTAGAGAACCCTGACTGATACATTTACCAAAAGAAACTCTTCAAGATGAAGGCCATATTTGAATCCATTCTAATTCTTTTTTTGTTTCCCAATACTAAGCACATAGTCTGTTGCCAACATTTTAAAAAGAATTATGATTGTTAACATTCATTATAAAGGAATGGAATCTGTACTCCTGTGAAAGATTATCTCTATTTTAAAGGAAACCATTTGACAAGCTCATGAAAAACAAGCGTCATGGTGTGTAGATCAGTGATTTTGTTGCCACTGGGACCAGATGCTCTTTACATAGTGTGTCTTCCCATTTTATCCTTCGTGTGACACCCAGCCCAGGCAGGGCCTAAAACCAGTACTCCATGAACCTACCAACTGGTCCATCTCTAACAGAATTGCACAGGCTCCTACTCTATCATAATGCATACAATAGAACAGACTCCATGCCAGATTTTTTATTTTTCCATCTCCCTTTTTTGATAGGGAAAGGTTACGGGCCTTCAGCTGTCATTCATCCTGTGACAAGACTCTGCCAGACTCCTTCCTGTCAGTCACCTCCCACAGCCAGGGACATTTATCTGTCTGGATTTTTGAAAGGTTACAGAGACCAATTATAGGAAATGTCTGATTGCTTCAGTCCTCATGACCGCTCTGTTGACTGTATTTGAGAGCATGTCAGAATCTAACCCATAGATGTCCCAAGCGATCTTTAACTTGTTCAAGTAGATGGAAACTGCATGTTTATAGGCCCATGTTCAAGGTAACACAGACTTTTAAATGCCAAGGAGGATGTACTTAGCCATGAACCCAGGGATTAGTGGTTCCTGCCTTATCTTGACCTTTACAGGTTTTCAAAAACAAGAATGTATTTATATGTGTCTTCAATTCGATTTATTTTGGATTTCTGAAATCCCAACCAGGTTTGGCATCCTGATGCAGATTTTCCAGGACCTACAAGTATGATCAGGAAGGAAGATGCCCCTCCTTGGTCTCGGGAGGTGGGCAGGCTGAGGACATGGGTGTGGGAAGATACTGGATATGTAGACAGATAGATGCCAAGCGCTGGCTCTTTGGACAAGTTTAGAGACAACTCCTTTCAGCACATACAACTTTATACAGAAACGGTGGAATGAAAGACTGTGTGTCTGCAACTCAACTCCTGCAACAAACTGATCAGACAAAAGCCACTTGTGGCAGTTTGTCACCTAGTGAATGTAAAGGCAGCCACTGCCTTCTGGGGAAGCTGCCACCAGATATTGGACAGATATTGCCACCAGATATTGGACAGCTCTTCTATGCATAGTTCTGGGGAGAGCTGGTTACTTATATTCCCCAAAGGAAGCCTGGGGCCATAGAATGAGAAGAGAAGATTCCAAGGAGCAGGAGCAGAATTTTGTATGTATATATGTATTATATATATATGTGTATATATATAATTATATATACACAAATGTATGTATGTATGTATATATGTATGTATGTATTTCCTTATTCATTTGATATTCTTGTGTACCATAGTTTAGAAACTTCCTTTGTAGCTAAGGTTGATCTATCTCCCTTCCTGTGTCCCTGGGTGTTAGGATTTAAAGACTGGAACAGACCTGGATCTACCTCCCTTCCTGTGTCTCTGGGTGTTAGGATTTAAAGACGGGAACAGACCTAGACACATGTTATGGAATGGATGTTTGGATCTTCTAAAAATTAATAGGATAAAAGCCCTCACTTTCAATCAATGCACTTATCCTTTCTTTCATGGATGGCACAGCTGCGTAGCAAGTCGGCTGACTCTGAGGGCAGTCCCACTGTGTGGCCCTTTGGTGTGGTTGGCAGCCATGTCTATGTGACTGTATTGCCTCCTGGGTTTACCTGTTGATTTACTTTCCTCCGGGGTTTCCTTTCGGAATGTTTACAAACAGGCATCAGTGGCCTTTCTTTCCATTACCACCAACATTTTCCACTGTTGGTTTATTATTTTTGCTCTTTTAAAAAATATTGGTAAGCTATCAGAAGGAAGGGGATAAATCTATGTGCATATCTTTTACATCAAGAGAACTCTATAATTCTTCTTTTACTTTTTCTTTTTCAAATGAGTGGATAATTTCCAAGGGGCTTATGAGACGATCCCAGAGATTCTTCGTCTGTTTTGTTTGAAGGCGGGGCTTCATTCTTTGACCACACCATTAGTTGCCAACATGGCTGTAATCTAATTAGGTAGGTTATTAGTGCTATGTTCATAGCACTGTTCCCTTTACTGAGGACAGCTTCACCACTGGGCCTCCGATTCTTGGAAGACACCCAGCACAGACTACCTCTTATCCACATGACCAGATAAGGATTTGAGATCTATTGATTCCATTTCAGAAGCAGATTGTCAAGTAGCTATTGACTTTTTCCCCAGTCTCCTGAATGGCCAACTGTCTTCATTAATTCTCAGCATGCACTACCTTAGAAAAATCTCTTAAAGGCAGTACATTTTTCCAGTCTTAATTTTTTCACAATGAGCCTGCATTCCTTAATGCCCAACCCTGCACCAATACTCTTATTCTTGATCTTAGAGATACAAAGCTATAGTTTTTAAATAGACATAATGTCTAATGTTTTATAAATATCTGCATGGAGCCCTTAGTGTGAATGTATACACACACACACACACACACACACAATGAATAAGTTTAAAGAATGTACTTGCTAAATAGGGTGAGAGAAAAATTATATAGGGGATGAATATGTTTACAGCTTAGGTTCCTGTGATGGTTTCAAATATTTGTGCTCATCTTTAGACTCATCCAGTTGATGATTGTGCACAGCCTTTTGTGTCTTGATACTAATTTTATAAAATGATTTTAAAAGTAAGTATTTGCAATTGGCCACATTAAACCAGAGAGTGATAATTTCATTTCATACTCCATACTTAATAGAAATGTTTTCTGTGCTAGGGGCAAGGCAGCACATATCCTTTGGAATGCGCTTCTGACTGAACTATACCAGGGGTATCACTGTGGGCTCTTAAATATTGCAATACACAGTAGTGTACTTTCTTGCAATGAACAGCACAAACATTTGCATTTTAATGTGCACTATGGATCTCAATTAAAGATCTCTCGAGTCTGTTTAAGACCATTTCCTTCCTGCATTACAGCCTCTTTGGAAATACCAGTGTTACAGTAGCGGTAACCTTGAAAGGGCTGCGAGCGAGCGGATAATCACAGTGACTTAATTACAGAAAATGCCAAGTTACTCACAGCAACCCAGCATGTAACTGAGGAGGAACAGGAGACCTCTGACATCGGAATCTGCTGCATTCACAGTAGCGGAGGAACAACGCATGGACTTTGCCTTTATTTATTTATTTATTTATTTATTTATTTATTTTGGAAAGATTTGCCTTTTACATGACAAAGTAATCAGACATTACCAACAGGGTCTTTATTGGCATAAAGTAGCAAACCTTAACTTTAGAAACTAGGAAAAGATCCCTTATCATACACTGATCTCAAAAACGTATATGTTACATGCTTTTTGTTTGTTTGTCTGTTTACATATTGAGAACCATATGAAGGTAAGATCAAAGTTGCAGTAAGTGTTAAAAGCAGAATAAAGATTTCTGAAGGCATCGCCTGTATCTCCATGCATAGGAAGGATACAGCAAACACTAGAAGCACTTTCCACTTCCATAGGCTAGCAAAGGTTAAAGGTCATGACCTCTGTTCACTAACATCCTGCACTCAGCATCCAAACTCGGAGAGGTAGTGTGGAGTTAACAATAGCATGAGTAGCCACTCTAGTTCAGTGCAAATTGTCTGTCTGACGCTTTAACAAAAACAGGACAGAATTCATTACTATTCATCTTATCATCCCCAGAGTGATTGCTTGTTTCAAACCTATGGGAAGAAGCCCAGAAACCTGTGAACTCCTCATTGCTGAAAGAATATGGTGAATGCTAAAAAAAAAAAATCAATGAAGATGTTTATGTATCTGCAGAGAAAAGCAAAACAAAACAGCAAACCACCAATGACAGATCTCTGGTTGGCTCTCCCAAGCACGGGTTATGTACCCTCTGATAAATCAATCACTGGGAAGAATTAAAAGAACGATGAATATCTAAATATCCACCCAGTATCAAAGAGCATGAAACTCTGGTGACTTCTAGATCAAATTCAGAGAAGAGAAAAATCATGAATATTTTTTGGATCCTGCTTTAAGAAAAATGAGACGCTGAGTGATATGTGCCCTCCTTGCACAGAAATTTACCAACCTGCACACTATGCATGACTCTAAAAGTATTTGTGTGTATGTATGTATTTACAACTGTTTAGGTTTATGAATTATGAATGTTATTTTGATTGATATGAGTATGTTATTTGGATGTTATTTTGATGAGACGCTATGATTTAAGAAGAAAACAATATGTATACAGTTATCCACTAATTAAGACCAGATTGAGCTTATACAGAAGTAGGTAACAAGAAGAAATTTGCAAGTGCAATTATTTTCAGAACCAGGGAGCGTTCAGGAGGGTTAACCCTTCTGGATCAGGGAGGAAGGTACAGATCACAAGTGAAGTAGGACAAGCAGTTCGAGCTGAGAAGAGGTCAATCTGTAGTGAATAGTTCCAGAGTCCTAGAGAGGGTCCTCCTGAGTCCCTAGATTCATGGTAATGACCAGTGCTTAGATAAACTGAAGCTACAACTGGTCAAAAAGCGCTGCATCAGAATTTGGGCTTTGCCGCCCTCTGCTGTTGGACAGAGGCAATGCCTCATCTAGGAAGTTGAAAGTGGCTCTCCTAGGCGATGCAGCTTTTCACATTCCTACCATGGCACGAAGACACATTTCTGTAAGCTTCCAGGGTATTTAAACATTTTTTACGTGAAGTTTTGTTTATTACAGGTGTATACTATCAACCTGAGCCATAACATTTAGTGTTATGGCATGGTACTCTTGCTTAGCTTTTACTCTTTTGTCCTTACTTTTTTGTTTGGTTGAAAGTTTTGCAACCCCATAGAAAGAACAACCAACGTTATCAACTAAGAGCTCCCAAGGACTAAACCACCAACCAAAGAGTACACAAGGAGGGACCGATAGCTCAATCTACATATGTAGCAGAAGATTGCTTTTCTGTCATCAATGGGAGGGGAGGTCCTATGCTCGATGCACCAGCATAGGAGAATGCTAGGGTGGTGAGGCAGGAGTGGGTGGGTGGGTGGGGGAGCACCCTCATAGAAGCAGGGCAGAGTGGGGAGGGGATAGGGAGTTTGTGGAGGGAAAACTAGGAAGGGGGAATAACATTTGAAATGTAAATAAATAAAATAACCATTTAAAAAATAACAGAAAGAAAAAGAAAGAAAACCATCAGTACACTGTGTATTTCCGAAGAGCCAGGTTTCTCTTTGCACCCTGTGCTTGCACTGCCATCCATTTCAAGAAAACATCTGACACATATTGCCAATAGTGCTAAGGCTGGGGAATTCTGCTTGTTCTTTATCATCTAATTTATCACTGTACATGGCATAAAGTAAGGAATGCATACATCTGTAACTCTTTTTTGTTTTGTTTTGTTTTGGTTTGGTTTGCCGAGACAGGGTTTTTCTGTATAGCCCTGGCTGTCCTGGAACTCACTTTGTAGACCAGGCTGGCCTTGAACTCAGAAATCCGCCTGCCTCTGCCTCCCAAGTGCTGGGATTAA
>NC_034596.1:9369777-9469185 GCF_900095145.1 Mus pahari | reverse complement strand
CTGGTGATTCCAGGCTGTGGAAAGCACTTCCTAGCTTCCACCAGGATAACCGTTTCCCACACTTCCTTGGTATCAGACGGAGCTCGTTACTCTCAAGGCCGAGTGTTCATGTCTTTTTTTTTTTTTTTTTTTTTTTTTTTAGTAAGGGTGGTCATATTGCGTAATTCTAATTGATGAACTGTCCGTGTAAGATTTCCAGCAAGGCTACTCTTTTTTTCCTGAGAAAAAGGAAGACAATAAAAGAAAATGGGATTTTTCCTTTCACTTCCTCATCCTGCCTGAAATTCTGATAAAATTCCTAGACAAAAAGTATATAAAGTTGTTCTGTTAAAAACCCACACAGTAGCATTGATAGACCAGAAGGGAAAAGAAAACCCCAGGGAGAGAGAGAAACTCTGTTTCTTGCCATGTGATGTCCCAGATACACAAAAACGTCCCTCCCAAGAAAAAGAGCTTTTGAATCCTATGCTATAAAGAAACCTTCTTTTACACCCAACTTGAAAGATGACAAGGAAACCCAAAATTATGTGAGCTAATTGAATGCTTGTTTTAGATTTTGTTTCAGGAGAATCTGTCAAATCTGCTGCCATAGATTTTCAATTTAATGGTTGAGCTTGGTTCAGAAGAGAAGGAGGGAGACCCAAAGAGAGTTCAATCCAGTAAGCTACTTTCCCTGTTGTGATAAAATATCCGAAAAATCCAACATAAGGAAGGAAGGAAGGAAAGCGGTGTTTATTTGGGTCCACACTTGAGGGTACATTCCATCATGAGATGAACTAATGGAGCAAGTGATGGCAGACAGAGTGTCAGGCAGCTGGTCACGTGACACACGCAATAGGATCAGGGAGAGGAACTCTCACTTTCTTTTTTCATTCTGTTCAGAGGCCCCATCTGTAAGGATGGTGCTGTCACCATCAGAGTAGCTCTTCTCTCTTCAGCGTCTCTGGAGACACTCTCACAGGCACGCTCGGAGTTCTGTTTCCGATAATGACACTAAATCGAGTAAAGTCCGATAATGACTCTAAATCCAGTAAAGTCAAAAGTGACCATCACACCTACCACATGGAGAACCCAGTGACTACATTTTTTTTTTCATGGCAAACAAAGTAATAAACCTACTTACAGCATGGGAGGGAAAACTGACCTGCACCTACTATTAACTATCCTTGAAGAGAATTTGTGCTTCACCTAATAATTTGTAGTCAGAACACTAGCTCCCTGAAGCACAGAATCTGGGATCCTTGGTTGACATTGCTCCAGAGAACGCCAGCCAGCACACACCATCATCCAGGAGAAGGCAGCTTCATCATGAGCCTTGAAGAATTCCCACAGACAATATTGCAAAGAATGGAAGCTTGTGATCAAAAGGAAAGAGTACAATGTGTCAAAACAAAAGTGAAGGCTGAAACAGTAAGAACTCAGAGCTGATAAGAAAACCAATCCCAAAGGAACTAGGAAGAAAGAAAGTGTATGAGGGAAAGAGAAACCAAAGAAGTAGAGAACAGTTTTAAAAAAGGGAAATAATGAAAGCAAATGTCACTTTAAATAGCATTAGTGATCTCTGAGTTCGAGGCCAGCCTGGTCTAGAGAGTGAGTTCCAGTATAGGCAGGGCTACACAGAGAAACCCTGTCTCAGAAATCAATATAAATATATTNTCTGAGTTCGAGGCCAGCCTGGTCTAGAGAGTGAGTTCCAGTATAGGCAGGGCTACACAGAGAAACCCTGTCTCAGAAATCAATATAAATATATTGTGTATACACACACACACACACACACACACACACACACATGGGAGATCACATTGACCAATGTGTGTGTGTATATATGTATATATATATACATATTGCATATATATATTATATGGAATTAATTGGATTGATCAGGAAAACAAAAGAGGCATATGTACAAGCCCTGAGGGTCTATCCAGATATTAAGACTATAAATAAGTATCTGCCAATCTAGACTCATGGGTAAATTTCTCAATGGGCCCAAGTTTTAAAACTCATATGAGAATAAAATACAGAAGGTGTTTAGATATATTTATTTTAAAATTTGATTTATCAATGTTCTATTGTAAACAAATATTTTTAGTTTCTGTTATTGTTATACATGGATTGATAAATATTAAATAAATACTCAGGGGATATTTCTTGCACATTTCTTTGTGCATTTTGTCAAGGTATCTGACATCCTACGGATGTCAAGAAGATTCCAGTGACATGTTTTGACATATATTGTCAAATTCTGCTCTAGAAAAATTTACTAATTTATACTTCAACACTTATCAGAAACAGCCATTTCTTATTCTTATTTTTTCGTTTTCCCAGATGATAATTATATCTCATGGTTCACCGAGTTTCTTGCTTTGATAGTTGGGAGTGTAGCATTTTTACACTTACTGTACATTTTAACTTTTAAAAAGGATTTATTTTATTGTTATTTACCTGTGTGCATGTGAGTGTGTGTGTGTGTGTGTGTGTGTGTGTGTGTGTGTGCACAAGCCTGTTTGCATTCTTGCTGGAAGTTATAGGCAGATGCGAGCCACCAAATATGGTTACTGGGACTGAATTGCAGTCCTATTGAATAGCAGCCAATGCTCTTAAGTACAAACCAACCTCTCAAGCCCCATACATTTGCCTTGAAAAATTGTTTTTGTGGGCTGGGCAGTGGTGGCACAGCACACGCCTTTAATCCCAGCATTTGGAAGGCAGAGGCAGGTGGATTTCTGAGTTCGAGGCCAGCCTGGTCTACAGAGTTCCAGGACAGCCAGGGCTACACGGAGAAACCCTGTCTCAAAAAACAAAACAAAACAAAATGTTTTTTTTGTGAATTTCATATCATGCAACCCAATCCCAATCAATTCCCTATTTCTCTATATCTACCCTCAACCGTGAATCTCCCCCTGATAAAAGAAAACAACAACAACAACAAAAACAAAATGTTACTGTGTAAGCTGCAGTGTTTTACCCTTTTGCCCACACACCTTTACTTGCAAATGTTCATCACAGTAAATCATTGGTCTGGTGCGAGGCCTCTGGCTTCTGCTACACTATCAGTACTGGATTCTCACCAGGACTCCTCTCAGATTTCCTATTGTTGCCTTGTGTCATGGAGACCCTGAAGCTCTGGACCTACAGGTCCTGCCCCTTCATGCATTCCAGCAGTTCACAGATGGGGCAGATATTGGGGTGGGCCAACTCAAAAACCTGGATCTGAGCCTAAGTGGTAGCTGAGCTGGTCAGCCCACCAGCTCTCCTGCACCCACACCACTGGGGCCAGCTCTCCCGCACCCACACCACCGGGGCCAGCTCTCCCGCACCCACACCACTGGGGCCAGCTCTCTATACATTCGCCTTTTACACTTGTTGGAACTGGTTAGAACTTTCCCTACTTTTCAACTGGAGATTTGCTGTGCTCTAAAAGCCCTCGGATTAGGACTGAATCGTTTGCTTTTTCCATTGCCAGCGTTTTCAGTTTATCTGAGTTCATCTACCGCTGCTTGATCAGCATGCATCCATGAGCAGATACAAAGCTGCGCACGTGCGGCATGCGGCTGGGACCCCAAAGTGAACAGATGTGAGAATGGCCTTGCTGGAGGCCAGGAATGCCAACAGAGAGCTCTGGCTCCCATACCTTTGCTGGCTCCTGTTGGACACCTGACGGAGGGTATGAGGAGGAAAACGTGATGGGCCAACCGCATTGACTAGGTCATAGCCCTTCCTACCTCATTCAAGCTGCTGGCATATGTGTGTCCTTTAAAACGTCTCCAGATGAGAGCTCAGTGTGGCTTATATTGTCTTATTATACAGGAGCTTCTCTCTCTCTCTCTCTCTCTCTCTCTCTCTCTCTCTCTCTCTCTCTCTGTGTGTGTGTGTGTGTGTATCTGTCTCTTTCTTTCTCTCCTCACTCTCAAGAACCCACCTATGAATCTATAATAATATAACAAACTTCTGCATACATCTCACTATCTGTGATAAATTGTAATTCTTTGAATTTGAAAGATAGCAACCCAAAGCCACCAGCAATCTCCCAATAGATGACAGGGACTGCGAAGGCTAAAGCTATGTTTTAAGTTTAATCTATTTTGCTTAAGAGATCTGTAAAACAAAAATGCCTCTATCCTTTAAACCCCATTTGCCCAAGGACAGCTAACTTCCTGGAATGCTGGGAGCTGTAGCTCATGTAAGATAACAAGCCACGTGGTGTTCTCACTTCTGTAAACAAGGCCACAGCTGCGCAGCTTGTGCTTGATCACACATAGGTGGGAGGTACGTAGGTAGGAAGTACATCACTATCCTTGCCCCTAATTGGATGAAGGTGACAAGTACACAGCCTTGTGGGTTTTGCCTTTAGAAGTTTCTGACTAATATAATTCACAGCCATTCTCTAGAAATCCAGAGTATGGACCTGGCCAGTGTCCATTGCTCTGGACAGTACTTAATAAAGCTTGCTTTAAATTTGACTCAAAAATCATGGGACCGGACTTGTTCTTGACTGGTGGGATTAGCAGGATCTGAAGTTCAGAAAGGCATTCATATAGTAGATGACTGTATCTGCCATGTTTGATTACTTCCCCACAAAATAGTCTTTTTGCTGTATGGAACCAATGAGTGATTGATACATGTAAAGCCCCCAGATAACTTAAAAACAAGTGGAGAATTTGCCCATTCTGAAACATGTAAACAACGGGCTATGAGGAAAGAGTGTATAACGTATATCTTTCCCTCCACATCAACATAACTCAGCACTGTGGAATGAGACTATATTAGTGATACATCACTTAAAGAGGCCAGTAAAGTCTCAAGACAGCATGACTTGTGTTCTAAGCAATATTTTGCATGCAGGAAGAGGCAACAAAGGAAAAGACTATGGAGGACCCAGCAAGAGTGGAGTCAGGGTGTGGGCTCAGAAGTTAAGAGCTAGTAATGCCTTTTTCTCAGATTTCTAGCTTCCAGAACATGGTAACTAAGTAATTTCTACTATGTAAGACACCCAAACTGTGGTGTTTTATTAGGAAAACCCTAGGGAACCAATATACATGCAAATATCAGCCCAACTCCGTCCAGCCCTGTGACTTATGGGTAGATACACGCACAGTGGTAGAAGTCACTACTTTTTTGTTCTGTTCCATTATTACTTCAGCCACAGTTACCTGATGGTTATTGACTTCTCCTGGGTTCATTTTTCTTTTCTATAAATGGGTCTTTCAAATGTGCCTCGCTGGACTTAGAGAAGCCAATGTGTCCACTTTGATTCTCTTTAGCATGTCTGCTGTATTACAGCAGGTTTCTTACTCAGCCCAGTCCCACCGTGTGTCTAGTGTTCTCGCTAGCTTTGTAGTAACATCAGTCCTCAGACCTTATAGCAGCACCCCAGTGTCCTGACTTGTACCAGCTCTTCAGTTATCTCCTTGCTGGTCTTGAATGTCAACCATTCAACAGCCACTGGAGAATCACAAGTGTGTGTTGCCACAGAGAGCAACAACATTTTCAGTTGTCTTTTGTCTCAGTATTCATTGTCCTAGAGATTCAGAGAAGAGATGAGAGGGGAAAAATAGCTACCCCAGACAAGGTGGTAAGGAGAAGGAGGAGCTTCCCATATCCCTAAGCATGTGAGCTAACAGCTGGGGGCGAGTGGGGGGTTGGGAAGTGAAGCTGGATTAGAGACAGGAGCATGGAAATGGCATAAACAACATGAAATTTATTTGGGAAATGGTAACTGGCTCTCTGAGGCTCAGGTTATCTGTTTAAGCATTGATGGCTTTCGTGGGCCTTGACTGGCAGTGTAGGCTAGGTCCAGGCTGCATAGAGCCTTGAGATCAGGGGAAGGCAATCTTCCCTTCAGCTACTTGATTCCAGGTGAGTCTGGTTTCCAAAAGGAACGTGACAAGACGCGCTACTGAAATTAAGCCTAATCTCTTAAAAAAAAAAATGCTAGTAACTTTGGAATGTGTATTTCTTAAATGTTTGCAGTTTTCAAAGTTCTTTAAAGTACTTTGGTTGTACTGTGCCCAACATGTGGGTCTAGACTATGAGCCTCAGTCAATACGGAGGTCCCAGAGGAGGCCGTCCTAGTGAGGTGGGCTCGGACACCACCAAGCTGACATATGGTGTATCTGGAGACATCTTTGTGTAGCATGACTGACTAGGACTGGGGTAGATGTTCTCTATGTAAATGAAGTCTGCAGACTCTTTATGTCTGAGCTCCAAACAGAACTTATGGGTGTCTTCAGGGATTTCTTTTGGGGATGATAGAAAACAATTTAAAGATGGCAGGAGAATGATTTTTTTTTTTCCCTGTAAGGCCATATTCTCAGTCTCGAGTGAGAGGAGGGTGCCTCTGCAGCCCAGGCACACACTCGCCTTTCCCTCTTGCTGCTAGTTTGGGCTTGTTGCTGCTTTGGTACATGGAAATGTAAGGCTGGTGAGGAGAGGGCAGCGGCATAATAGTGGATTAACCGAGTACTCAACCCAGGTGTTCTTCCCAGCGTTTAGGCACTGCTTTAGTTTTATGTTCCTCTGCATCCCCAGAAGTCCCTGCACACACCAGGGAAGGTGGAGTTCATCTGCTTTCCCCCTTGAAAGATGTCTAATGTGGGGATGTACGACCTTGCAGCAAGGCACAGGACCGTTGTGGTACCTCAGTCTTGAATACTTACGAAGTCTCTCTTGGACCCTTACTAAGCGTCTGAGCTCCCTCAGGGACTTGGTAACTTCAGCAGCTTTGGTACTGCAGAATGTGTGCGGTGTAACTGTGCAGAGCTACTCCCCACTCTGCAGGGTGTGTTCACAGTCAGCAGCTGGTCTCTGTAAACACCGCACCCCACTTTCTTGTCCTCTGTTGTGGGGCTGGTCATGGAGCAGCTGTAGTTGTTTAGAAGGGGTTGGGTAGCATCAGGACTTGGGGTTTCTACACTGTGTGACACAATAAGAGGAGTGGCAATCATATCTGCTGTTCTAGAGTAAGCAGAGTTCTGACTTGTGTGCAAAGACTCAGAATTTTTTAAATACCAAGCTCCCGAAATTCAATGAAATATTTTTATTAGTCTAAAAGAAGTATACCGTTTTAAAATGTTGTCAGTGAGAATCTCCTACATGTGAACAATTATCTTGATCATATTCACTTCATAGTTTCTGCCCCCCCCCAGAACACGCCTCCATCACCCTTCCAACTTGATGTGTGTTCCTGTTTTCAGCTACACACGGAGTTAATTAGTTCTACCTTAGTGTTGCCTGTTTATGAAGGCATGGTTTCGGGGCCTCCACTGAAACAAGGTTGCCTTACCAGGTACCACACCCCTAAAGAGAATTGGCTCACCCCCTCTTAACAACCACCAACTAATTGTTGTAGCTCCTAGTCCAGGAGTTGGAACTCCTGTGCTCAGCCTCCATGCACGCTGGAATGTAGACTTGTTTAGTTGTGTATAGTTAACCACAGCAGCTACGAATGGTGATTTCTGCACAATTGTCCAAATAGAGTTATCCCGGTTCCCTGGAGGTGGGGCAGGTGGATCTCATACTTTGAGGCCAACTAGTTCTACAAAGTGAGTTCAAGGGCAGCCAGGGCAACACAGAGAGACCCTGTCTCGAAAAATTCAAAGTAGATGAGGGGTGGGGTGGGGGTAGGGAAGCAGGGGGTGTTAAATCATCAAGTAATTATTTTGTTTTATACATGTGTGGGTTTGTGTTGGGTGCTGCAAGAAATAAGGGAGTCTGGTTAATTTTATATGTAAATAGAATGCATGACACAGCAGAAAACAAGAAAGGTACTGTGAGATTGGCCTCCATGCCTGTAGACATCCAGGAATTAAAGACTGCAGGTTTGGACCTCGAATGATGGGGAACAGATAATATGAACTACGAAGGATAAGGGACTGGGTGACCTCAAGGCACAAAGACAGTCAAGGAAGCTCAGGGAGACTGCTGAGGGACAACTGGTTGGCTGGGCCAGGGAGCTGGGTCTCATAACTGCAATAGAATTTGCAGTACGGAGTCCTGAGTGGAATGTACATGCAGTGATGAGAATTAGCCACTAGGTGGCAGCATTTGCTAGTATAACTAATGCTCTGAAGCATCCTTAGGTGACTGGGATCTATTGAAATCCTCTTGGAATTCATGGAAGGTCCCGATGAAGTGAGAAGCGAAAAATCCCAATGAGTCAGTTCAGCCACAAGATAACCACAATAGCCGACTGTAGCCAATATTTACATACTGTTTACTAGTGGATCTGGTCATAGATCTGCTGCAGGGTCTCAGAGGTCTAACTGCCTCCCTGACTCATACAGGCCGCCGCTGCCGCACCCAACTGTTGCTTTACACATCTAAAGGAGACACACTTATGCCCTAATGTGACCTCTGGAGGCATTAGAAAAAAGAGAATCTTAGTCAAATTTAGACTCCCACCTAGCCCTAGCTCAGTTGTTGAATTTTCTTCTTTGCTTTTTTTTTTTTTTTTTGAAAGCAGCATAAAGTGACTTTTGGAACCATGGCCTGACTCAGGCCTCTGGTCTATTCAATTCAAACACATAGATATTGTAAAGATTAAGTCAGAATGGGGCCCATTGCACACTGACACACAATGGGAGAAAGCCTGGTATTTTCTTCATACTTCTCTGTGTGTGTGTTTCGATTCATTATTACTTCTTGTTTGAGCATTTTCTTTAGCTAGTTATTCCTTTAAAATGTAAATAGATATAGTCTGGTGCAGCAGTCTGCAATGATGGGAAAGCACAGATGCTCACACCCTCCCCTCTGGTTCCCATGAAGGACTTGAACTGCCTTGAACCACCACACCTCAAACTTCAGACATTCTGCCACTAACTCCATGGCTTCTATGGCATTTGCTATTTGATCGCACTCTTCTTGCTTAGCTTTTGAAGTTATTTGTTTTCTAAATAAACCTCAATTTTTAACGCAAACGTTTATCATTTATGCAATGGGAAAAGTAGCATCATGGCAAAGGCCAGGTGAGCATAAACATAAACACTGAAAGACATCATAGCATTAAGTGTTGTGACCCACAAATAAAATATAGATAGTATATTAAAGCATTCCCAAAGATCTGTAGGAAGCCTTAGCGTCTTAGATAATGTAAGCCATTTAAAAATATAGAAGGAGGTCAATGGCTTTAATAATAATAACTCATAAATATACTTAGAATTATAAGTAAGCATGAAAAGAAAGCATGGCTTTATTACCCCTTGACAGTTGATTCAGCTTTTTTCATGACTCTCCTAGCAGTCCAGGTTGTTCCTACAAAGTGGCTCTTCAGACAGCTCCTTCTCTGGTAAATGATGCAAATAAGCTACCGGCTTCAGGGCGTCCTTTTACTCTTTCTTTCCAGCCAGGAATTATCATCTGTGCGAGAGGGCCACTGCCTGTGATCTCCAGTGGATACATGTCCCCACACGTGTTAAGAGGAAAGCCATGATGTAGGATAGTGTCCCTCTGCTCTTCCTGGCTGTAGTTATCTTGGTTCCAGCTTGACTGGACCTGGAGTCAGCCGAAAGACAAGCCGGTGAACAGTCCAGTGAGGGATTCAGACTCTGTGAGGTGGGCACCCAGATCCTTTCAGTGACAGCTCAGCTAAGGCGCAGAGGAGGGAAGCTTTGCTTTTGCCTCCTGCGCTTCATACTCACTGGAAACTTCTTTCAGCTTGCTGTTCCGTTGCTGCACTCCTTTTGCTGATGTTAGGACCTCACTTCCACTTCCAGTGTGGACCTCACAGCAGCCGCTCTCTAGGGATGCTAAAGACGATCAGTTCCAGACTGAGGTCGCTGAAGCACCCAGCTTCACACACTGAGAAGCTTCGGCAATCTCAGACTCTCGGATGTGAGACGGCCGTTGGATTACCTAGACCATATCATGTAAGCCAACCTAAAGCAAATTACCGTTTACTATACATTCATGCTATCTATTCTGGGTTCCTCGGCAGTCATGACAAACCTACAGTTCAAAGCAGTTTCTCTATTGGAGTTAGGTCCAGGCTCTTTGCCGGAAGCCCTACTACCAGATGCTGGTCTTCGCTCAGCCTAGGTCCTCGCTCATGGTCCTACCTTGCACACACCCCCGCACTCCCTCTGCAGACACCCCAGGCTGCCTCACTAGGCTCTCCTCCATTTCTTTTTGTTGTCTACTGGCTATAAACTGTAAAAGTTCGCTTCTCACACTTTCTTTTAGCCACGCTTCTTATGCAAGCTCCAAGTCACCTCAGCTTTCTATAAGCTACAGAAGGGAAGAACGTGGCACGTAATTCTAGGGTTATAACCAGAAATTGTATCTTCCTTTATTTGATAGTCAACTCTGAAATGTGTAACTTTCTTTTTAGAATTAAAGAGTAGCTCAAGAAACTGCAAGAACACAAAAGAAAATTGATGTGCATAGATTATAGTTACCATGCACTTCCGGTCTTTGAATAACTGAAATGGAACATGAGAGGTACTGTAAGATTAATTATAAAGAATCCAGAAATAACTGGAGTCTTTGAATATATGCTAAAATATCAAACTGTGTAATAGTAATGACACTCAGGACCTGAAAATTATGCTCAGTCCATGCTTCCCATGAGAACTATAAGGAATGGATTTTCAAACCAATGCTTTTGTTCAATTTAGATATATTTTGAATATAGTATTGGACTCTAAAGCTATTCGTATTTCATGGATACAATCACCAAAAGTGCAATAATCTTGGTATCGTGTACCATCACTTCAACCTCACATTCTAGTCTCTCTCCCAGAAATAAACAGCCGAGTTTTCCTTCTTACCTACTCTCAGTGAGCTTTACTATGTCTTAGCGAGGTCAGAATCCCAGGGAGCAGTGCCTGGACTGTCTCCCGTGCTGGAGCACACGGGCATGACTTTGTTCCCCGTCTCCTATGCTGGGGCACACGGGCATGACCTTGTTCCCCGTCTCCTGTGCTGGAGCACACGGCCATGACTCTGTTCCCCACCCCCAGAGGGTATTAGGACATACAGACTGACTTTACGACTAGAAATGAACTGACCATTCGAAGGTAAAGGGCAGCTACTAAGCATTAGGAGGGATAGGATCGGGCATCCATCCACGAACGTAACCTGTGTGCGCATCAAAGTCTGATCCCTCTGCCAGCAGTCCCAAGCGAAGACCATGCAGATACTCTCAAACCACTGGGAGGCAGGCGGTCACTCATGCTGTTTTTGTTGTTTCCTCTCAGTTCTCTGTCTACAGTGACCTTTGGTTTCCTACCCTCAGCATCCTCTGAGATGAAATGCTTTTAAGGAGCTAGCATACCAGCATGTGTGTGAGTGGATCCTCACTGGGTGCAAAATCCCTTAGTATTCACTCCTGAGCCAAGTAAGTGGGGAAAACCTGGAGAGTAATAAGAGGCATGGTGAGGCATGGGAATAGGGGCCTGTTTTCAAACATAATCCCCAAGGAGTATCAAAACATTGGAAAAACTAGCAAACCTTCCCTCACTGTCACTTCTCTGAGACCTCTACTGTCTTATAGCTTTTGTGATAACAAGATGGGGCATGTCCCAGTCCTGAACTTTCAAATGTTTCTAATAGATCTGCACGATATTCAAAGCAGATGATGTTATTCTCATCCTCTCACAGCAAACTAATAAGCTGCCTCCCACTAGAATGCTTGCTCGATTTTACGTCTTACTCCAGGGACAGTGGACTTCAAAAAATGCGTATAATTTGAAAATACTTATCTATGTACCAGTCTACTATGTGTGTATATACATACATACATATCTATCTATCTATCTACCATCTATCTTCTATCTATTTATTTATCTATTTATTTATATGTTATGTGTATGAACATTACCTGCATGTGTGTATGCACATCATGTGCATACCCAGTACCACAGAGGCCAGAAACAACCATTGGGAAACTTTGAACTAGAGTTGCTGGTGGGGTGAGCCTCCGTGCTGGTATTGGGAATTAAGCATGGGACCTTTCCAAAAGCAGCTCGTGGTCTTAACCACTGAGCCTGCTTAAATTTATATTTAAAACATATGGAAATAAGTATAGATGCATATGTAGCTGCAAGAGAGGACTCCTGAAGTGTCCTTCTCCCATGCGGGTTACTTTCTGAAACATGAATATAAACTATGACCACTTACCATAGAGATATAGGAGACGAGAGCTCATCAATCAGGTCTCACATTGAGAATGACTCGTCCTTTATTTTGTTTTTACTTTTTACATTTATTTACATATGCATTTATTTATTGTGTGTATAGGTGATATATAGACACTCTGCTACACATGTGTGGAGGTCAGAGCACATGCGTGAGTTCACTATTTAACCTTTCGGTTCTGAGGACCTGGCCTGCTGGTCACGCTTGCTGACAAGCACCTTTACCGAGAGAGTCATCTTAGCAGCCTCGGCTTTGTGTATAGGGTTGCTCACTGAAGACCCTACAGGATACATGAAATTACTTGTACATTAAGACTGACATGTGGTGCCACACCTCCCGGGCTTTAACTTGCTAGCTTGTTTGAGATGATTCGGAATGCCAAGTCTTTATTTATCACAGCATCAGGTGGCGCAGAGCCTTGGGAAGAGAAGTTGCTTTTCTGATCACAGGACACTGGGAACAGTTTTTGCTGGTATTTTGAAAATGAATGATGGAGAAAAGCAATCTAAGGCCTATAAAATTATGAGCTTTTCTAAGCCCACCCTTGTTCTGAATGATGGTACAGAGAAATATATATATATATATATATATATATATATATATATATATATATATATATATATATGAAAAGCTTCAGGCACTATATCTGGGCAGATACTCAGCTATTCCAACCCAACAGTACTAGTCTGGCCTACTTCCCAGATACATGTGTCCCCTCACCTACCATTTTCATCTCACCCGGCACTGTCTTCTTCATCCATGTCCTGATCCCCACCTGGGACCCTTTTAGGGCCTGGAAGTCTTTCCTTTCCACCTCCTGCCCAGCTATAGGTTGTCCAGCTCTTTATTTAAGCAATCAGGAGATAGTGGAGAATAGTGTTTTACAAAATACTGAGACAGGGGAATGCTTCATAATGATGGCAATAGCAAAGTCTGACTGCAACCAGATGTCTAGGTACAGAAATCTACATTGAATATACAGTGTACAGAAACATCCTCCAACAAAGACCTGAGGGAAAGATTCCTCTCATCTCCCGTTGGGGGAACCACCCCACAATAGTCAAGCACATGGAAAGGTGGGCTTATTTAATGGGGTTATTTGGGAATGGTTCAATTTACAATTCATCTTAATTGCACCAAAACATAGTCTTTTGGCAAAACCCATACTCCAATTTTCCTAAAATCAACTAGTAGTTAATATTGAGCAGAAAACAGAAGCCACATACAATGTATTGCTCTAAATCAAAATTTAGTTCTCATCTGCAGCCTCTAGATTATAAATCAAGAATTAAATTCATGTCAAAAGAAAAGCTAAGCAAATGTGCAAACACTCTCGAGAATCGCACGTCTGAAACAGAAGCCTCCGAGGCAAACCTGCTGAAACCACATCTCTAAATCAAAGCGGGGAACACTGATTTCTTTTGTCCTATGGAGCGCGAGAGAAACCAAGTCTCCAAACCCCTCTACGCAGATAATAGTTCTGCTTTTTATAGACTCGGAGTGTTTATGTAAGTGAGGCAAATGAAATACTGTAATGACTGCACCAGAGAAGCACGCAGCAAGTCGCTCCACAGCTGGGTCATTACCAAAACATTGGAGAAAACACCGCTTGCATTCAGTTGTTTTCTACTAAGAGAAAACAGGGAGTGAAACTGAGGCTCTTCTAGACTACACAATGTGGTCATTCAAGCTACCCAGTGGCTGAAAAGAGAAATATCTTCTGCAGGAAGGTAAGAAGCTGCTGTTCCTAAAGGCTTTGACAGTGCACATCACAAGACCCATCTTAGCATTTGCTGTTCTCTGTGGAGCACATCTGGCTCTAAGGCTTGGTCCGAGCAGACCGAAGGAATTTTGACTACTTTGGAATGTGAATGCCACCTATATCATGCAATTTTCCCTCATTTTATAATTTTTTTAGGTTTACTGACCTGTGTTTTCAATAGTCATCTGCCTACCTGATTAAACGATGAATGCCACATGCATTGAGGATGTTGTTTGGTTTGGGTAAAGGGCACAGTGTACACCTTCAATATCTCTTGCTTATTTTCTTCAACTGGACTTTAAAGAAAAGACATTGGTATTTCCATTTAATGAATAGTAAGGAGAAGGTGTCTTAAGTGATGCTATCCACATTTCATGTGGTGTCTGATTTTTAAACTGCTTTATGCCCAGGCATTTTAAAAATTGTATATAATAATCTTAATGTGTCAATCAAGATGCAAACTGATATGTGTGTTATGGCACCTCAGTGGGTATAGGGTTGCTGGGATAATAATGCTGAGGAGAGAGATGAATATTTTTCTCTTGGTTAGGTCCTAGTTAGACTTAATTGCAACTTGACACAGCCTATACTTATCTGAGAGCAAAATCCGGTTGAGAAATTGCTTAAATCACATAGCCGGTGGGAGTGCCTGGTAGAGACTGTCTTTGTTATCAATGGATGCTGGAAGGCCCAGCCCATCTAGGTAGGTTGTCCTAGTCTGTATATGAAAGCTATGAATGATTAAGCCTGTGAATAAGCCAGCAAGCAGCATTCCTCCATAGTTTTTTCAAGCTCCTACTTGAGTTCCTACCCTGACTTCCATCTATGATGGCTTGTGACTGAGAAGTGTAAGCCAAATAAATCCTTTTCTCTCCTAGACTGTTTTTGGTCAGAGAATTTTCTCATAGCATAGAAAAGGAACCAGATCAGGTACATTGATATTTACACAAACGCTCATGTGTGCAAGAACAGCTTACAGCTTGGTCAAGATTCCTCTTGATTAGTGACTCAGGCTGAGGCAAAACATTCAACAAACAACTTCCCGTACTGTCTGCCATCAAACATTCTCTAAAGATGTCTAAAGTGTTCCAAATTATCTATCTGGAGACACTTGTTTATGTCACCCATTCATTCAATAAGGCTTTAATGAATGATATCCAGGATCATTCATTATTCTAGGAGTTAAAAATATATCAACTAATAAAACAGATGGGTGTATACCAACTAAATCTATTTTCCCTTTTGAATAGCTATGAGCATGTCTGCTTTTGTGAGGGACCATCAGGTTTCTACTGGTTTTCTTGGGAACCCTTATCATACCCAAAGGCTATCAGGTTCTTAAATTTGGTAAGGTTTTATCTTAGAGCTTTGTTAACCTGTAAGAATACATCCTGAACAGAAGAGAGGCTCTTATCATCCAGAAAGAGAAATAAGATGCACTAACTTCTATGGGACAGGGGATCTAGCTAGGAAACCTGGTAAGGCAGAGTGGGTCTGAGTCCCAGAAACTTAGTTACATACCTTAGATGGCAGGCTGCTTCCAGTTCCTTGCCAGATTCTTAGCCTGGAACACGTG
This sequence comes from Mus pahari, assembly GCF_900095145.1. Classification (NCBI taxonomy): domain Eukaryota; kingdom Metazoa; phylum Chordata; class Mammalia; order Rodentia; family Muridae; genus Mus; species Mus pahari. The sequence goes on along the minus strand of NC_034596.1, from coordinate 9,453,712 downwards.
CCACACTTTCCACATAAGGAAACATAACCTGTGGTCACATAGGCCCAGAACAGAGTTCTCCAAGCTAACGAGGTACCTAGAAGCTCTGAGAGTTTAGCCAATAAGCTTCCCTTCTCAGACATTCCTCCCTGCAAAAGGTATTTCATCTCTGGTCCACTCTGGAAAGTATGTACCCATTTTTTCCTGATGAACAACCAATAAACAGTTTGGGACCAAGGACTGTCTCTTTCATCAAGAACCGCCATGGAGAGCATGGAGAAGGCCTTCACCTACAGAGCCACTGCCTAAATCGCCCGTAAGAGGCCTCTCTGCAACCCCAGACAACTGCTGCTACCTATGCTGATGAGCTGAACCAGAGCTCCCAGTCTGGCCTGGGGCTAGACACCATTCTCAGCCCCCCCCCCCAGTCCTGGCCTCTTCAAGGGACTTCATTCTCGACTTCTCTGTGCAGTTCTCCAGCTGTGACTGGAGGCCCAGAAGTCAGGGAACCCCAAGTTGGGCTTCCTATACCTTAGACCATTCTCCCACCCCCTGAGCAGTGTCTTGGGTACGTCCCTACAGCCCAGAACCCTATGGCAGTGGCTTAGGAGCTGGAATTAAGACCTTCCTGTGATTCACCTTCCCAGTGGCCATGCCCAGCAGTGGGGCAGAACACAGCAGAGCCACAAATTTCATTTATATTAGGATAATAATTATATAAAATGATGACATAATATTGTCAAAATCTGGAAAGCATTATGTGGAAAAAAAAGAGGGTGTTTTGATTGGTTAATGGGTTCCAAGCTGTGACCAGCAGCATCCTTTTGCTTGGAGACTGATTGGAAGCACAAGTTAGCAGCTGAACCTCACACCAACTGAGTGAGAAACGCTGCAGAAGGAGCTGATCGCCCATGTTTCCACAAGGTCTCTGGGAGAAGCGATTTCCTAGAGCGGTGATTCTCAACCTTCCTAATGGATGCTGCGTTGCTTTAAAACAGTTCCTCCAGCTGTGGTGACCTCCAACCATAAAATTAGTTTTGTTGCTACTTTATAACAGTAATTTTGTTACTGTCATGAATGGTGATATAAATATTTTGGAGACAGAGAGTTCCCGAAGGTGTCATGACCTGACACACAGGTTGAGATCCACATGTGTAAAAACAAAAATTCTTCCACTAAAACTCTTATATTGATATGGGCATAAACTCAGTTCTTTGTTTTTATAAACATTTAGATAACAGGTGAAAGAGATTTGCCTATCACCTGAGGTAGACTTGCCCAGGTTAGGTAGAACCAGTGGGTAGTCGGGGATGGCGATGCCTTTGACTCGGAGAGCTGCTCTCAGTGGCTCTGAAGCACTTGGATGTGGAGCCTATAGTCAGCCTTGACCCATAAGTGCAGGCATCTTTGTTTATGAGGTAAATTGTTAAGCCTGTGAAACCGGCCTCCTCTTAGACCGATCAAGGCTGAAACAAGGAAACCTGGTCCCTTGACCACTTGTTGATGGAATTAGAGCACATTAGAGAGGACCCTTGAAAGAATTAATCAGCCAAGTTGGGTTTTACAACTTCCACGTGCTGGGCACTGGGCCTACTGCTGTTGGTTTAGGGATGGATGGACAAGGTCCCTCAGCTCTAGAAATCACAGAGGTTTTTTGTTTGTTTGTTTGTTTGTTTGTTTTTTTCTGAGAACAATAGCTCTATGCTATGTGCAGCTTCTTCTGAATGGTCATTCAAAGGGAAAGACATAATAGTGACCTGGCCTCATCAGTGATGCTTCCCAGAGAAAGTACCATGAATGGGAAGAACAGCAATGTAAATCTGGTGTGAAGGTAAGAAAATCAATGGCATGTTTGAGAGCATCCTACCTGCACAGTTTCACACTGGGAGGGAACTGCTACAGCCAGATGTAAATAGATGTTGGATAACATGCCAGCATAGGGAAGGAGCCATGGCCGTTTTTTCCAGCAGAGTGGTTGGTTAAGATGAAGATGGAGGTTTAACATGCTGAGCTACAAAATTCATCTTTATTTTCCTCCCACACTACGTTGGGTTAAACTAGACGTCCTAAAGTAACACCATGAGTCACTTGGGCTGTAAAATGGGTTCATTTGTCAGAAAAGGAGGAAAGGTGACAACAGCTTGGAGAATGTAGAACAGTAGGCATCCCAGGCAGAATCTGGCCCCAGCATGAGAATGCGCACGTGGACCGCCTGGGGATGAAAAATGCTTTCCTCGGACCATCCATCATCATCACCATCCATGGAGACAGTTTCCCCTTCTAGGATACAATGTGTTTAAAGGAAGAGGCTGGACTCTGGGGAGGACAGGATGCCTGGCCTCCAGCCTCAATGTGATTGATGGATTTGAGGTCCTTGGCCCCACTATGACTATGTAGTATGGCCTGGAGGGCAGTGAGCCTGTACTCCTCAGCCAGCAGCAAAGAGGCAAAGACAGAGCCTCCACAACACAGGGGAAGGCGCTGTCTCATTTCTGGGAGGTTCTGTGACAGTGGAGTGAGCATTCTCACCTCCCTAATGTCAGAATCCCCCTACCCTCGGCATGCATTGTATGGCCGCTCATTGGTAAACAGAAAGAGGAGCTGACTATTGGCACCTCCAACTCATTCTTGTGTGCTCAAACTGGAACTTAAAGGAACCAGAGTGCCCTTGGATATCATATTGTCAAAATGCTTCATATTCTCAGGGGACAATGGGGGAACAGAGAAGATCAAGAACCTATGTACTTCCCCTAGGAAATTAGTGGAAATGGTGTATTGTAGCTTGTCTTCTGTGACACATGGACTTCTAAAGGATATTGTCACATGGGAGATCAAGTAAGAACTCCTTCCTTTCAGATCTTTGTCTCACCTTGTTACTCAGGGGTTCCTCTAACTGCCCAATTAAAGCTTAAGCCCCTTCCTATGAGTGTCCCAACTCTCACCTCACAGCGTAGCAATTTTGTTTCACTTCTCGGTTTACTTTATTTACGTTTTCTGCATTCCACTTATCACCATCTGGTAGACCAGTTGATGTTTTTATGTTCTACCATCTATACCTGATCGTAAGACTTTGATCCTCATTAATGCAGAGTCTTGGTCAATTCTGAGCACTGTTCTATCTCCATCACTTATCGCATGCTTGATGTATAGCAAGCTCTCAATGCACATCTGCTCAGTGAAGGAAGACATTAAATTTATTTTCCAGAATGTAAGCCTTTCTCTGACAATCTTGGTAAAGGATGATTCATTTAATCCATACACTGATTGCCCCATGACACTGATTCCTGGAACCAGGAGACTCTGGCTAAGAGCCTTTCAGCTGCAGGCTTGGGAGGAAGAACCAGGCTCTGTGTCCAGCCAGAGCAAGTCCACATAGTATAGGACATAGTTTTGTTTCTATGTCTCTTCTACTCAGTCTAGATAGACTTGAGGATAGAAACCCATCCCTTGCTGAATCTCCATCTTATAACGCATGGTCAGGCAAACCCTAGGCAGTATAGTATATTCCACAGTTGTGAAATATTCCTGTTGCTGATGTCTAAATGATATCCACTGGCTATACACATACACATATGCATACACATACATATACACATATACATTTAGCACATTAAATACAACCAGAGCATGGTAGCAACTGAATTATTAGTTTTATTTCACTGAAACTAATTTTAAATTTAAGTTTGAAGGTGGCTAATGGCTAGTGTTCTAAATGACATGGCTCTAGACTTCACATTTGTTTATACCCATGGATAACTACAATCTATTATCAAAAATATTTTTATAGTTCTGAAGGTAAAAATTCAGAAATTATGAGAGTAACTGAAACACCTCAGAATTAGCTAACACTGAGAATTGTAACAAAAAGAAGTAATACCTTTTGCCTCTTCCAGGCATATCTTGTTATTCATGTCTTTCCCCCTAAAATAATTAAGGCATATGTAATTCAATAGTTTGCAGCAAGGAGGCATTGTTAAGGATCTCATGGGTTCTTCTGAATTTATGATTCACATTAATGATGAGAGTTATAACTATATAATACCACTAACTTAATCATGCCATTAAGCAGAGAGAGAGAGAGAGAGAGAGAGAGAGAGAGAGAGAGAGAGAGAGAGAGAGAGAAGAGAGAAGAGAGAAGAGAGACAGAGAGGGGGAGAATTAGCCTTTTGTCAAACAACTTATATTAAGTATCATTTCCCATCCATCCCTGTGTGTTCCTTGTTTAGGTTAAATGACATAAAAGGAGGTGGATACAGATGTTAGTTAGCTTTTGGTTCCTGGCCACTGGCTTTGACAGCAGTTTCTCTTTGATGAAATTGTCATAGAAAGTGATTTTGTATAGAGTCCTTAAATGCTGGCCAATTGGAATTCTTACCTCACATCTTCTGGATTTCCCCCTGTCTGCTTGAATTAACGAGGGGATACGTTGGGGGATAGACTGTCTTGTAATAGCTTTTAGAAAAATCCTAAGTACTACCACAGAAAGAAGAGCTAGACCCAAGATAAAGCCTTCATGAAAATCAAAGGCCACTTCTTTTCTTCTGCCTGGCCTGATCTTCGCCCACCATCATACATGACAATACAGAAGAAGCAACAGTGACATTCTGGTAAGCATTCTCACAATGGTAACGCTGTGCGTTATCCTCAGACTCTCCTGCTTTATTCACTTCCACTGCCTAGCCTCAGGCCCGCAGCATTTGATGCTTAGATTCCTGTAGCTATCAGCCAACAGCTCTTCTTGTTTTCATTCTTCTCTCCTTCAAATCCATACTCAACTCCCATCACAGGGATCCTTCTGAAATGTAGGTCTCACCATATATCTTCCATTTAAAAATTTAAATGTGGAAAAAGAAAATTTGAGAAGTCAGACACAACCTAAGGACATTCAGGGCCTTTGTTTTCTTTTTCTTTTCTTTTTTCTTTAACCACATCTAATTCACTAGCCCCATGTTCTCCATAGTTGTGAGATGCAGCCATGTTGGCACAAACTTGGGTTTTTAAGGTGGAAGGAATCGATGATACAAGCTAGGTCTTTGACAGCTGACGTTCCTGGGTTGTGAATCAAGAATGCACATATGTTTTCTATCACGCCAAAGGAATTCAACATTTGTCCTCTCTCCCAACAAGATGGAATCTATCTACCATTTCCTTCAGCTTCTAGAAATCAGGACTGTAATTCTAAGGCCTTTTGAGGATCAATAGATATATATGCCACATCACAGTTCATATCCAAGTCCAGGATACAGGGATGATCTAGTCCATAATTCAATCTCATCGGTAATAAAATAGAATTACATGCATTATATATTGATTACTTTGAAATGTCTTAGTCTCCCTCATTAAGTCAAGGTGAATTCTGAGGAGAATAGGCCAATGGGAAGGGTTTTTCTTTTAACAAGTGGTTTTGGGCAAATGGCTACTCTACTTTAGATTTCAGTCTCCTAATTGGTAAAATGGAGATATTGAGCCAGAATGACCTCATGGTCATTATGGACATCTTCAAAGACATTAGTTTATTCAGCACTTACTTTTATGTCACCAGTGTAGGTCTAAATGAATTCTGTGCAATGAGCATGCTGCTTTCAGAACAATGAGCTAAGTTTTCTGCAACAAAAGTTCAGCTCTAACCAAGAGTCAGGCTGACAGATGTCCATACCTACAGATAAACATTACAGGATTCAGGTAGAAACCCATCCTGAGCACGGAGCTTGGTCATTTCATGACATCTAAGAGATCTAGAGAGTAGAGTGAGATGGACAGTGATTCTTCAGGAGACAAAGAGATCAGCGCAGGATCATATCAAGTAGGATATTTACCCCAGCTGAAAGGGTACATTCTAAATGCACTTGTGAGTCCGTAAAGGGCCTTAAGCTTAAGCTAGGTGGATCTTCACTTTTTAAGATTTCACTCTGGGGATCGTATGGAGTATGAGTTATGAGGAAGGAAAAGCAGAAGAGACGTCACATAGATTACCGTGGTAGTCCAGGAGTAAAAATGAACACGTTTAGAATAGGCGTATAAAATACAGGCAGTCGAGTGAAAGGAAAGGTTAGAGGTACCAAGTACATGTGATGAAATCATCTTTGCAGATGATAATCACTGTAAAGAGAGTGTGATTGTTAGTTTTAATTGTCATTTTAATTATATTAAGAGGCACATAGGGTATCAATAATAATGTATATCATGGGTTGTATCTATAAAGGTGTTTCCAGCGAGATTTAATTGAAGGGGTAGATATACCCTGAATGTGGGTAGCACTATCCTATGGTCAATAAAAAATGACAAATCAAAAAGCCAGCTAACCACTGTCGTTCCCCTTTCTCTGTTTCCTTGTTGATGGCATGGGTCAGATTGCTCCTAGCACCAGGCATTTCTGACCACAACGGGCTTCATTCCTCTGAAGTGTAAGCCAGAATCAACCTTTTCTCCATTAGACAGCCTTTCATCAGGTGTTTGGTCATACTGATGAGAAAAATAACTAAAACAATTTTTTTTCCTTTTTAATTACCTGTAAGTACAAATGTTATGTTAACAATTTTCAGATTCGTGGCCGGAAATATAAACATGGAAGATTCTGTGAATGGAAGTTTCTTTGAATGACAGATGAGATCTCTTGAAACTCAGATACAACCATAATCTGGAAAACATTACTCAAGAGAGAAGAGACTTGGTCCTTTCCCATTGAAGCATCCATTCTTTCAATCTTTGGTGAAGGCCGATCCAGCACATGTTTATAGCAAGGGGTAAGAAACAAGACAGGAGAAACACTGGCAAATTATGATTCACCAAAGGAAAGGGTTCCACACACAAGAAAAGAAAACAAGACAAAACAAAAACACTTTCTTTGTTTTGCATCCTCCTGGAATAAATAAAGACAAAATTTATTAAGGAACGATTGGATCTGAGAACATGGAGGGCATGGGTGACTTTGAAACAGTAGCCTCTTTGGTTTAGCAAGATGCGATGCCAACATAAGAGACAAAGAACAGAAAATGAGATGAGCAAAATGGTGGAGAAAACAAGATTTTTCACAACCCGGAACACATATGAGTGTTACATTGATGGGCTCCCAGTGAAAGATTGTTTGGAGAGTCTTATTTCAAGATGGAGATATGAAAGTGTGTTTGTAAGTTGATGAGAACCAAGCCACTGGTTGGCGAATGTGATGCATCAGGAGAACAAGAATTGTTATGGAGGACCCTCAGGTGGGGATGGTAGCCAGGTGGGAAATATACTGCCAGGTAAAGAGGTACCCAGGTAGGGGTGAGATGAAGCAGATGACGCCTTCAGATGTAAAAGACATTCTTCTGAGCAGTTGGTTGGTGGAGGAGACAGCTATGGAAGGGTGTGTAGCTTGGGGTGTGGGAAGATATACTGATGTATATTGCCTTAAAAATCTGTCAATAAACCAGGGGCAAATCATTAGCTATGGAGATGTAGGTGAGGAAATAACGATAGTGAATGAGAGAACATTTCTGATAAATAGAGGGATCAAGAATCTCGACTCTGAAAGGTGGTAGAGCTGACGCACAGCTACCCTTTGTAGAGAACCCAAGTAAACGAATAGGGCATTTTTGCAGTACTGGAAGAGTGGCATATGTAAACTTGTAGGAGTCAGACAGCACGGCAAACAGAATTGTCAGTCAGTAGAAAGAGGGCATATAGATATTGGAATGAAAGTATCCTCTTGGTCTCTTACATTTCCTTCATGCTACTTCCTTGCACACACACCACTCCACCTCTGATCCTCTCAGACAAGCCACGCTCCAGGAAGAAGTACTTTGAGTTTTTTCCCTGCACACTAATTTTTGTCTAGTGTTGGTCTATTTCCCTACATCCTTCCCCACCTGGAGGATGCATTCATTCCAATATCTGTATGGCCACTTTCCTTTTTTTTTTTTTTTTTTTTTTTTCCTTTAAGATTCCATTTTGGTACTCCAGTTTCCTGGGAAGTCTTCCTTTGATAATAATCTATCTCACACTCTCTCTACTCCCTTCTATCATGGTGGTCTCTTGAGACATGTTCCTACACTTGCCTAAACTTTTCTATACTGTACGATCATCTCCCCCACTGTACTGATAATTTACTAGTGCTGTATAGCTTACTAACAACTTAACATGGTGCCCAGCAAACAGTAGCTCAAGATATGCTTAGGAAATATAAAAATAAAGAAAAAGGTGAGCAAAGAATCTAGCTTTCAAATTAATCCTTTCCATTTTCCATCCCCCACCCCCAACCCCCTCTCTCTTTGTCTTTTTTCTTCTTTTTCCTCCTCTTCCTCCCTCTCCTTCTCTTCCTCTCCTCCTCCTCTTCTTTAGTTGTAGTTGTTTAACTAAACTGACCCAGAAAACCCTTATTCTTGCTAAAAACCAGGTTTGTAGTGCTCCAACAGGGAACACTACATGAAGTAAACAGGTTCCTAAAAGCAAGTAGTACCTTGTTATAAACTAATTATTCGTACTTCATTTGGTTTGAGATCCTTTGTATTCAAAGGGTTTTCTTTTTTGCACACTGAGTTCCTGTTCTTCCCAGCTACTGTTGCAGAAGTTTTGATGTAGATTCCAGAAGGTCAAGGGTATTCAATGTGTCAATGCATGCTTCCCTGCCCCCACTAGTCAATCCCTTGAGAATATTCTATTTTACAAAGCATTTTTTTCCAAAAAAAAATATGCCTATACTTCTGGAGCAATTCATCTGCAATTTGCTGTACTTCATAGGGCTCAAAGCCCCCGCGTGTCTAAACTACTAGGAACGATTTCTGGACACGTCAATAAAAGTTCCCTAATGAACAACAGCTGTGAAGAACATGGCTTTAAATAAATTGATTCCAAATTTCTCCCCATGTTTCTGCAATTTTTCTTTTTAAATGGGCACCGCTGACTTTAAACTTGGCTATCTAAGAGAGCGGAAGGAAAAAATTATACATTGTTCAAAAAATATTTCGTTCTCGTGCACATTTTTTTTTTTCTGAAGAGGTTAATGTTCTTCTCACGGATTTGCCTCACTTCTGTTTGTAATAGCTTTGTCAAAGAGAAGGAGATGAGTTATATATCACCTCATTTTCCACCTGGGAAAATTTTTCCTGAAATTAGGAAAATTACGGATTCACTCAGATTGGGAGGCAGGATTAGAACTCAGGCCCCACAATCTCAAGAATTATATTCAGGGCAAAAATCTACCTTTCTTGTAAAATTAAACCCAGGCCATCTCTCTCACAAGTAGATACCACTCAGGACAGGAGTGTTTCTGTTATACCTGTCTTAGACACCACTGATTTCATGCCTAACTTGTATTAATTACATTTGTTTCAACATTTGTGTTCAATTATGAAATTAAATTATATTTGATATTTTTCCCTCCAAGAAGTAAAAGTCCACCAATTTGCTTAATACTCCACACAAACTTTTATATCAGAATTACTTTACTGAAATCTTAATTAAGCCTTCAAACACATTTACACTTTACAAGGAATGAACTTAAACTAGTCATCAGAAAATAAAAAGTAGCACTTGGAAGAGGCTCATGAGGGATGTTGTTTCCAGGCTGGGATTTAACAGCACTGCAGATGCTCATTTCCCCCTTTCTTTCCTTTTAGGGGCGCCTAGAAAATTTGGCTATGCAGCCACACAGTATCCTCTCTCTGATCTACTTCTCTGGACATCTGCGTTTCCTGTGGATTGCGTTCAATCAGGAATATTGAAGCAGTAAATATTTCACCTTCCTGTTTCTCTCTTTCATTATAACTGACTGAAAGGAAAGATCATGATAGGCTTCTATCTCCGAAACCCTCCTTCTCTCTCCTGCTGCCCACTTCCCTTGTCCTTTGAAGAAGCAGTGTGTGATATTGTTTTGTTGGAGCAGAGGCAAATTCAGGATGGTGGGCGGTAGGATGGAGAGTGGGAAGGGTTGAATTAGGACCCAGAAATTGTTGAACAGAACAAAATGAAAAGCTGTTCCCAATTTGAAAAGTGAGTTGACGTCTGTTACTCTGGTATGCAGTAAAACATGTTTTCCATCTAGGACATAATAAAAGCTACAAGCATTTTACACTGTGCATTAGGAGCTGCATCTTTAATGGAACATCTTTTCATATAGAGCACGTTCAGAGTTCGCTGTTTGATGATACCTTTGAACATTTTATCACATGCAGTAGATGGAATATCTCACAGTCAAGGCAAATCCCAGATGAATTGGCAAAACACCTCCGTAGAAATGACTCGGAGGGGTTTATTGCCATTTCATTTCTCATCTGTTTCTGTACACACTGTGTGGGGAACTGGAATGCATGCACAGCTTTAAAAGGGGCCTTTACTTTCATGATACACAGAAGGCACAAAGAAAACCCAGGGTTAAAGAGGAAGAGAATGTTGAGGTGAGAGTAAAACAGTGGGAAGAAAAATGGTTATCAATGTGGATTGAGAAAAACATCGTTGTATTGAGCCCCGGGTGGAAGGAAAAGGCTTGGAAAAGCATATCACAGAACAGCACGACTCCTGAAGGAGTCATTTACACTGCTTGCTACATAGACAGCGCCCTCTAGAGGCGCACAAATGTAGTGCCCTCCACTGTGAAGATGTAAATTTATCATCTGTTGAGTGGCCAAAGAAAAATGCATGTCTAAGAATCCTTTCCCCCACTCTCTCTTCTATTATTTCTTTTAAAAATTCTTCTCTAAGATAATTATTTCCTCCCTTGACACTTAAATATTGTCTTCCCACCCGCACCCCTCAACATGCTCACGCCTCTTTTGTCCTATATTTTCCATGTGTGGTTTCAGCTCCAAAGTACTGATGGCTTCAAATCCTTATCCCCAGAGAACATCAGATCTATCTGCATTGGAGATACCTGGGTCTATGTATGCAAGTTCCTGTGCCTTGTGCTCAGAATCTCCTACACTGAACTTGTAGTAACCTAACCCAGTGAACTTTCATCCATCAGTTTAGGAGAATACAGACCAAGCCTAAAAATTGAAGGTGTGTTTCGTTTTCTTTCTATTCTCTCAAATATTACACCCTAAATGCAATTTCCCCTCCCTGTCCTCCCCAAGTCTCTCCCCCACCTCTCCTCTCCTCCATAACCACTCCACCTCCACTTCCCCTCAGAAAAGAGCAGGCCTCCCAAGGATATCAACCAACGTACACAGGTATGGCACAGGTACAATAAATAAGACCAGGTACATACCAACCCATCAAGACTGCATGAGGCAACTGAGTTCCCACTCAGTTCTATTAGTTCTATTATATGGGAGAATGGTCCCATAAGTAGGCAAAAGAGTCGGTGATAGTCCCCACTCCTGCTGTCAGGATTCCTAAAAAGGTATCAAGCTGCTCAGCTATAACATACGCAGAAGATCTGTGTCAGAGCCTATTGGTCTCTCTGATCATTCTGATTGAAATTAAAGTATTTTTGCTACCATTCTGATTCATCCCCGTATTTTCCTAGTCTGGCGTGACTGCCTAAACATTTCCATTCTGCATATAAATTCCATTTAGCAACGTCTATGCTTAATTCCTGGTACATAGAGAGTACTCAATTATCATTGACTTTTCCAGGACTAGATCATAATGCAAGCATGGAATGTTTGCACTTTTGATGACTTTATAGCCAAGGGTTTATCTATGACTATACAGTATATTGGCTCAGTGTTGTCTTTTCTTTATTGAGCTTTTGAGTACATACATTTCTTCTTGGTCCCTTGTCTATTTAATAGATCTCTGTAGCAGATTACATATATATATATATATATATATATATATATATATATATATATATATATATATATATATATATATATATATATATATATATATAATATTTCTTCGTGTTAAACCATTAATCAGAGTAATTACTATTTCAATCAATAATTTGATTCAGAAAACTATATTTTTATATGATAAGACCAAGTAGTTCAGAATTAAGGTTTTTGATGGGATTCTAAGCAAACTCCATAGAGGAGGAAGGGCATCAAGAATCAAGGAATGTGACTATCAGTGCCAGGAACAGATGTGCTTGGAGGCCTTTAGCTTGAGTTGAACATGAGGACAAGGAGGTTTTATTGCTCACTGGAAGCATTAGGAAAATGGATACATGGTCACATGTTGTGTGTTGAGAAAATTGTCAGGACAAGGACCATGTTGACATGCTTGGGAAAAGGGTTCCAGGACAGAGAGAGCGTCTGGGGACCAGATGCGTTTGACCTCATATCTAAGGCCCATGCTTATTAACCGTGTGACTAGCACTTTACCCTAACCTTCCTAGGCTTTCATCTCTCACATTATTATAAGTGATCAGAAATATTCATACAGAACTATTTTTTCTCTGCAATTAATGGAGTGATATCATGTACATGAATGTATACCTATAACGGCGTTCAAATACAACATACCTTATAAAGTTTCTGCTGACCAGAGTGTGTCAGTGATAATATATTCAACACTCCAAATGACTTGGCTATTTAAAGAAAACTAGAAAGATTAATGATATGGCTCAGTGGCAAAAGATTTTTCTAGCATGTTCAATTCCTGGACTCAATCCTTAGGGTTTCAAAGAGGAAAAGAAAATTATAATTAAAAAAAGAAGAACTATACTGAATAATAGTGACATAAAACCATTTAAAATAATTGACATTATCAGACTTTGGGTTAACTATTTTTAAAGTTATTTTTCTCTACAGTACAAATTAGGGGGAATATCTTTAATATCTTTTCCTATCAGAATATGTTTCCATTAACATAGTCACATATCACTTATTTATTTACAATTATTTGAACTAATAGAAAATTTTCATCTCCTTTCCTTAAAATTGTATGTTTTAATTCAAATTCTTTAGCTTCACATGAAACTTGATTTTAACAGCATTGCAATATCTGCTCAGCACTTCATGTTTTGTGACCACCACTGACATACATGTTTTTTAAATCTCAGTGTTTTCATTTTGAAGCTAGCAACAATGGCATCACTCTTATAAAGACAGTATGAGCAGTAAATGAGCCTCATGTGTATCTCTGTCCTCTCCAGTGTGGGGTACTCAGCAACCATTCTTTGCTATTCACTCGAAACTCTTCTGGTTCCCCATGACTAAAATCTAGAGAAAGCTTGTGTCTAGCTCAGTCCAAAGTAGGCTACGTGTTCACTTTTCTTTCACATCCATCTGGAGAACTCCCGAGCAGTCTGAATACAAGACAGGATTGCTGTGGGAAAGGGCAATCCTTTCAATATCTATGCCTTGAAAATTTGCTCTCTTTTCTTAGATACAAGATAGATCATGGTCACAAACTTGACAGGTGCCAAGCAACTGAAATTGAACAAATTGCATAGGTTTCTTCCAGGGTGGTCTCTGTATGAAGAAAAAAAAAATTCCACGGCAAATATTCTTCCACATAAATGCGCAAAATAGAAGTGCCCATTGATGCTGATCAGACAAAATTTTGAATGTCCTGCAGCTAACTGTATTTTAAGGAGGAAATTACTGATCTAGGAAGATAATTTGTTTTATGTCAAACATGTGAAATATTTATTTAGAAATAGATTTATTATCCTACAAGGGTCTGCACACCAGAAAGCAGATGTAATTGCCTTCCACACAAACCTTGTGTATACTTCTCTATAGCCACTTTTAATTCTGGGAGGAAACATATAGAAAGAAGGAAAACTAAAGGCTGATCTCTAAGAACAAGAAGTATTAGTCGATTGTTGCCTCAGTATCGTAAAACTCTAGGATATATTCACATGTTTGTATTTCCATTTAGGAGTAAAATTTGGAGGTTTTATTTTCTGGGGGAAATACATAGAAGAAAGTTTTATTCTGTGTGACCCGAGAATGCAGAGTGGACGAGACAAACTGAATTCAGTTCTTTTGTAATGCTGGCTTCTATATAAAAAGACAAAGAAACATAAAACACACGGATCAAACCAAAATAAGAACATAAGCATAGCAAATCATAAGAATTCTGCTTATAGTGAGATTTTCTTCCCTTCTTTCCTTTTTCTTTTCCCTCAGTATGCCAAATGAGTAAGCAAGATAGCGTCTAGGTCCCACCAGTTAGGAACCAGTTTATAGTTGGTTTTCACTGTCTCTAGTTAACATCACAACCATAACAACAAAAAAGATCATATTTGTTGGCAACAGAGGTTAAGGAATAATTGTCACAAGTATGTTATCCCACAGTTAGCTCTCACTGGCTCATGAGAACTAATTGTGCAAATCTCCTCGCAACTGTATTCAATAACGTCACATTAGTAACTTGAAGTTGGCCAAGATAGGAATATTTACACTATGGAAATTGGCAAATGTTACAAGTCAGAGCCTGTTTTTCAGAGTGCTGCTTGTTAAACATTTTCCAATATGTCATTGATTATGGCTCTAGCAAAAAAGCCCCGGACCTCAGTAGCTTCATAAAATAGTTTTATTTACTCACTCAAATGATTTTCAGTGTGGGGATTTGGCAGGTAGCCTTTCACACAGTGATTCAGGACCCAGTGTCTTTCCACTTGTAGATCTCCCAATTCCAGGGTCCTGGAATCCTCTGCTGTATTGTCAACACACAGCTGACAGCTGGAGACAGAATGGAAAATCAGGCGAGAGTTTTCACAGAACAGTTCTGGATGTGCTAATGAACTTCTGTCCGGATTGTGTTTTCAATCTTTGGCCATGCTTCACTGAAAGGAACACTGGAAAATGAGTTTATAGTCATGCTGCAGAGAAGAAAGATAGTTTTTAAAACATTTATCTGGTCTCCATAATCAGTATTTAAAACTGTCCATTCATATTACAGAATGTACAGAGTGTAAACCTTAATAAACAATAAACAGCTTATTAACCTTTGCCCATTTGATAATACATCGGACTAAGACTCTATTCTGAGTGCCTTCAGAGTACTTTTAACGTAACTATTGTTTTTATTTTATACCTGAGTAAATGAGGCTTAAGGAGATTAAGGAGGCCCTGTGATATACTTGCTGTGTGGCAGAGGTAGTAGTCATCGTCGTAGTGTATTGATCTTTGACTCTCAAGCTTCGGTGGTAACTAGTAACACAGTTTGGAGTTAGCCATTTAGTGAGCTGGTCACATTGTCATTAAAATATGGTTTCTACAAAAGGTAGATAGAGGAAGTGTGTTGCTATCTACTAGCCAAGGTATGTGTGCTTCGAGGTTAGAATGCAGAATTATTCATTATACAAAAGAGAAAGAGAAGTGATAAGACAAATACAGCCAAAGACTAAGGTGGCCCTTCAATCACTGGAAAGTCATGGAATGTCATACCTCTCTTTGGTCTAAGTTCTGTTGCCACACTGCCTACCACTAAGTCATTCGGGCTATTACTAGTCACACAATGTGATATGATCGATGGCCCAGAGATGGTGAGCATGTATCAGAGAGACTCAGGATCCAACAGGAGCAAACAGGTTGGCAGGTTGTGTTTATGTATTTAGAAATAATTTTTTGTATATTTTTTGTGTGTGTTCATGTGTGCGTGTGTCTGTGTGTGTGTGTGTGTGTGTGTGTGTGTGTCTGTGTGTGTGTGTGTGTGTGTATCATCTGGATGGCATGCACATGGATTGCGTGTCTATGGAAGCCAGGTGACAATACCAGATGTCTTCCTTGATTCTTTCTCCGTCTTAGCTATTAAGACAGAAAATCCCACTGATACTAGAGTTCATTTCTGCCTCCCCAACATGAGGACTACAGATATACCAGACATTTCACATAGATGTTGGAGATCAAATTCAGGTTTTCATAATTGAGCAGCAAGTGTTTTACTGACTGACCCAGCTCCCCAGCTCCAACATACACAATTAATATTATTCCAATTTGTGTTGCTATCAGCACTGCCATAAACATTGTCACTGATATTGCTTACTGAAATCACATAACCTAATGTGCAAAACATGATACTAATGACATAGCATCAGATATTACCTTAATCAATCCTTGAAATATTTTATAAAGTCAATATTACTTTTTCTCTACTGTACAAAAAAAAAAAAAAAGAAAACAGAGACCTCTGAAGAAGACAACTTCCTAAAAGTTAAGAGTCTATTAATAGAAAATTAAATTAACATAAAATGTTAAATATGTGATTAAAATCTGAGTAACCCTGATAATGGGGATGAACTACCCACCGCCTTTAAGGATTAAAGAACATTAGAAATGACAAATGCCTCTGAGAGAGCTTTCCTTGTTCAAAGTAAAATGTGGTCTCTGTCTTGAGATTCTATACCAAATAATACGAATTTCTCACTGATTACTGTCTAAGCTTAAGGGCAGTAATGAAAATAAAAATACGTTGCTCATATATTTTATGGAGTAGAGCAAAATGGCAGGATCCATTGATTCTAAGTGTCTAAAGCAGTCTCAGAAGCATACTCAAGGCCAGTAGCAGAGACCTTAGACCAAGAAGAAAGCCAGGAGACAGTTTAATCCAAGACAACACTAGACATTTCTCTGAGTTCCCTGGTCCAAACCCTGACATCCCATCTTCCTGAGAAGGGCTAATTTACATTCTATTTCTTAGGATAATTGGATTGTTCTTGGCTCAATTTGTGCTTCAGCACAAACTTAGTTTGCTCCGTTTCCTTGATAGAGGGAAGGTCCATAGGAAGCTAGTTTTATAGACAAGGAAATTTTCTAAGCAAAACCGTAGAAGCCTAAGGATATTAAGTCATCTTGCACCAGCTCTATAATTCCAGCTGGCCCTGCTTCTGGCCACTGAGTAAATCTGGCTTTGTATTTCTATAAAATGTTGTAATTAAATTACTATTAGCTGAGCTTGAAGCTGGAAAATTTTATCATACAGAGTGAGTAAATCACTGTAAAATACTCTAAATACCTCCTGGTTTCTATTTCTTGGCACCGAAGGAATACATATAGGTTTCTTGGCTTCTGCCAGAATGAATATGCCAATGTACTCTAATTAAATCATCGGAAAACATAGGAAAATTCCTCCTCTTGGAAATAGTATTATTGAGTCGGATTTTCATCATCAAATTCTGTAGGGGTTTTTGTTGAGGAAAAAAAATACTTTAAATTTGTTTTGTTCTCTCTTTAAACTTTTAAGTGCCACATCCCATGTATGTTTGAGAGTCCAGTGCTTAGAGAACATGAGAAATACAATTCTACGGATACAAATATGTACTAATGTTACAAGGGATAAGGGCTGGGTCTATTGTTTGTAAGCATGCGTATTGACATAAAATGTTGAGTCATGGTTGGAAGACTGTGTACAGTGAATCAATCAGAGCAGTTGCCACCTGACTCTAAATGTTCATGTTAAGTTAAAACATAGGTCCATAGCCAGGTGTGGTGGCACATGCCTTTAATCCCAGCACTCAGGAGGCAGAGGCAGGCGGATTTCTGAGCTCGAGGCCAGCCTGGTCTACAAAGTGAGTTCCAGGATTTTACATTTGAAGAGGTTCAAGTTCCATCATGCAACAACATCTAGGATTTCCTTGCTATCCATCTTCTTATATCAATGCAAGTTTGTATACTTGGGAAATTTACAAAAAATATGACCTGTGGTAACCTATAATAAATGAAGGAAATACAACACTAAATTAATGTGTGAAAATGCAAGGCATTTTAGACTTCAGAAGGCCAATGAAGTAGCTAGATCTAAGATACTAAGTTATTAAGAAGATGCTAGATCTCAGGATCTGTGCATATGGAGAAATAAATGGGTGTAAAATATTTTTAAAAGGTTAATTCTGTCTCCATCTCCCTCTCCCTTCCCCCCTCTCTGAATATGTATGTGTTTATATGCTTGTATACACATATAGTTGTTCTTTAAAAAAATAAACTCCACCACAACTTATTCTGTTTTTGTTTTAGGGGGAAGTAGAGATTCATTATCAATGATGTTGAATCTCATTAAGACAACTTCGTTTCTATCATGTACTTTGACCTGAGTCACCTCATACCCTTCTCTTTTCCCTCTTCCCCTTTTCTGTTCCCACTGAGACTTTTCTTTTTCTTTCTGCTTTCATATAATATGTATAAGTAGCTTTGTATATCTATACACAACCCTGAATCCACAAATGGAAGAAATCCTTTTTTATGAGCATTCTTATTTTGTTTCACAAGGCTATCTACATTTCCTGCAAATGTAGTAACTCAGTATTCCTTATGAGTGAATAAAACTCTCTTGTGTACATACACCATGCTTTTTTTTTTTAAAACATTTACTCTGTTGAGCATTATGCTGATGCCACAATGATAGTTGTCATCCATGTGCACTCAACATTTGCCACAGATTGACTTGGAGTCCTTCAAGTATATACCCAGAAATAGAATAGATAGACCATATGATATTTATCTTTTTAATTTTTTAAAGAAACATTCACAGTGACTTCCATAGCGACTGGACTAATTTATGTTTCTACAAGCAGTGAATAAAGGTTCCACAACCTTTTGGATTTTTTTCAGTTAGTTTAAAAAACAGTTCTTGCATCATTTTGTCAGCATCAGTATGAATCAAATTGTCTATGGGTTTTTTAACTATTTGCTATCCAGTGAGTCCTTTACACAAATTATCTCACTAGATATAATTTCTACTTTGCTAGATTTGGATTTCATGGTTCAGAAAAGGGTACAAAACAGCCTGCAAGGGATATGGCTTGCAAGTGGTAGAAACTGAATCTGACAGAGAATGGTGTATGAACATGCACGTTTCCAAAAGTCTCACATTGCTTTAATTCCATGACTAACATGGGTCATTCTGGAATATACTGAGTGATACAGTACTGAGGGCAATTTTGCTTATTTTTAACACACACACACACACACACACACACACACACACACACACACACCAAAGAATTTAAATTTCAAAGCCACAAGAGGGTTTTTATCCAGCATTCTTTGTTTTCTTAGCTCCCTATTTTCTTAGTTCCTCGTTTAAAAAAATCTAATGCATGTTTTCATTTCAAGTCTGAAAGTATCCCTGTTTCAAGCTGTATTGACTTTTCTAATGTAGCTTTGAGCTCTTCTCGAAGCAGTCACTACTTGGAAGCCTGAAGAAACATTAATGCAATTTCCAAGTGAGGCCAAGTCTATGAGGGAGTTGCTTTGGCACTGGGAGTCTCTGGCTCAACACATTTTAGCAAAGTCAACTCAAGAAGTCAACCCAATTAGCTAGGAAAGATGGATGCTGAGGTAAATTGTAAGTCCAGTTGCAAGTTTATCTGTTACATGTGAAGAAATGCAGAGAAATGTGAGTCCAGAGGATTTATCATCAGCTTGCATCAAGGTCACTGTGAAAACAGATATGATTACATAAATATGAGTCACCACTTATAAACTACAACATCCCATGTACACAAGCTATTGATAGATGTGGAGTCTAAGAAATTTTCTCTTCGGCTATTATAGTACTTTCTACAAATGATAAGGGGGAACCCCATTACATGCAGAAAGTTCAAAGGAATAACTTATCACCGCGGGAGAAGAGTCAAGAGGTTCTAGTGTCTCACATTCATGTCCCAAGGCAAGCAGCTTTGCCAGGCGCTCTCATTGTCTGAGATGAGGCACCAGTCTGAGTTTCCTCAGGCTTAGAAAAAGAGATACACAGCTGCCTCCTAATGTCTTCTGGGGTTAGCACTATGTAAAAGTCATTTTATCTCTGAATTTTGAGATTACTTTTTCAGGCCCAACTGATGATGAGATACGAAGTGGCCAGAGTTTAGGGTGTGTCTGTGGACCCTCCTCCAGCTGACTCCTGTTTCTCCCTTGCTTTCAAAATAAGCACTTAGTAGTATTACTGGTATAATGAAAGATGGGAAAAAAAATCTTGCCATTTTTCAAAATCTTTCTTTTGCAGTCCAGTTCTGGAATTGAGGACAGTCTAATACCACCCTAACATTAATGTCCATAGCAGCCTTACAAAAAGTCAGCTCTGTCTCCACCCCAACCTCTGGCCTTTGTGAGTGGTTTCTCAACAGCTTCTCAGCCCTTCCCCCTTTCAAACTTCCCACACCCTGTTCTATACTTCCTCTCCTTTTAGGATACATTTGCATTTGATTTAGCCTAGGTTATGATCACTTTTCACCTTTTCTATCTTGCTTCTGCACTGAAATATAAGACTCCCAAAGAAAGGAACTACCTCTGCATCATTTAAAGGATGTAGCCCAATCCTAGTACTGGGATTGACAGAGACAGTATTTATAAAGACTGAAACTACAACTACTTAACTAGATAGGTATTTACTGGTAAAGATAATATAACTATGATACTAACTTGATTCAAGACCTAGCTCATTAAGAATTCTAGATTTTTGTAGAGTAGAATATTTTGAACATGATACAGCCTCTGGGTCCACATAGTATTACCTATATGTGCATGGGTTTAGTACCATGTACATGTAGGACCTTGTGCATGTAGTTAGCACTAACTGGGCTCAGCTAGATTTTTGAGTTGTTTTGTTTTTAATCACATAAAGTTGGGAGGGAAAAGTGATTTGGGGAATAGGTAAGAAATTGGATGAGTAGGAAATAAATAGGGGATATATTTGATGAAAACATATGTATGTATGAAATTATCAAACGATATAAAACTTAAACAAGAAGATTGTACTCAGGTGTGATGTACCTTTTCAAACATTCTTTTTCTATGATAACATATATTAATACAATAACAAAATGCAATGATGTTTTTAAAAGTATGTGTGTGATTGTGTGTGATTGTGTGTGTGTGTGTGTGTGTGTGTGTCCGTAGAGGGATCATGTGCATGTCATGGCAAAATGTGAAGATCAGGAAACAATGTTTTGAGAGGTGATCCTGTCATTCCACCTTGTTTTAGGCGGAGTCTGTCTTGCTGCTATTCTGTGTACTCCAAGCTACCTGGTCCTTGAGCTCCAGGTTGATCATCCTGTCTCTGCTTCCCAGAACATGTTACAAATACATTCAACCACATCTGCCTTTTTCTGTGGGTTTGAAGTGTCAGATGCAGGCCTTCAGGCTTCCATTGAAGCCCCTTTTTTCAGTTGAGCCTTCCTGTCCTCCAATGATGTCTAAAATACATGTTTTAGAAATGCACACACACACACACACACACACACACACACACATGCATATATCCACCTTTACGAATACATATATGTGGTAGAGTCTTGAAGTGTAATGCATGTCTATATCTGTTAAATCATTGCAGACATATGATAATGTTAAATGACGTAATGATGAAGGGAAGGCTACCTGGTAATGTAGATATGTTGGCTTCATTGCCTTCAGTTCTATGAACTACGAGGACTGTAAGGGCAAGTTACTGACTTTAGTTTGGACGATGTAATGTGTATATGCACACTACTTAAAACAACTTCTTTTTTTCTTGGATATTTCCTTTATTTACATTTCAAATGTTATCTCTTTTCCTGGTTTCTCCTCTGAAAACCTCCTCCCCCTATCACCTCCCTTCTCCCCCTGCTCACCAACCTACCCACTCCTGCTTCCTGGCTCTGGCATTCCCCTACACTGGGGCACAGAGCTTTCACAGGACCAAGGACCTCTTCTCCCATTGATGTCCAACTAGGCCATCCTTTGCTACATATGCAGCTGGAGCCATGAGTCCCACCATGTGTACTCTTTGGTTGGTGGTTTAGACATTGGGAGCTCTGGGGGTACTGGTTAGTTCATATTGTTCTTCCTCCTATGGGGCTGCAAGCCCCCTCAACTCCTTGGGTCCTTTCTCTAGCTCCTTCATTGGGGACAAAATGCTCAGTCCCGTGGTTGGCTGTGAGCATCCACTTCTGTATTTGTCAGGCATTGGTGAAGCCAACTCTCAGGAAATAGCTATATTCTATATCAGGCTCCTGTCAGCAAGCACTTGTTGACATCCACAATAATGTCTGGTTTCGGTGATTATATATAGGATGGATCCCCAAGTGGGGCAGTCTCTGGATGGTCATTCCTTCAGTCTCTGCTCCACACTTTGTCTCTGTAACTCCTTCCCTGGGTGTTTTTTCCCCCTTCTAAGAAGGTTCAAAGTATCCACACTTTGGTCTTCCTTCTTCTTGAGTTTCATGTGGTTTGTGAATTGTATTTGTGTATTCTGGGCTAATATGCACTACTCAGTGAGTGCATATCATGTGTGTTCTTTTGTGATTGGGTTACCTCACTCAGGATGGTATCCTCCAGATCCATCCATTTGCCTAAGAATTTTATAAATTCACTGTTTTTAATAGCAGAGTAGTACTCCATTGTGTAAATGTACCACATTTCCTGTATCCATTTCTCTGTTGATGGATATCTGGGTTCTTTCCAGCTTCTGACTATTATAAACAAGGCTACTATGAACATAGTTGAGCATGTGTCCCTATTACATATTGGAGCACCTTTTGGGTATATGTCCGGGAGTGGTATTGCTGGGTTCTCAGGTTAATACTATGTCCAATTTTCTGAGGAACCCCAAACTGATTTCCAGAGNGGTTGTACCATCTTGCAATCCCACCAGAAATGGAGGAGTGTTCTTCTTTCTCCACATCCTCAGCAGCATCTGTTGTCACCTGAGTTTTTGATCTTAGCCATTCTGACTGATGTGAGGTGGAATCTCAGGGTTGTTTTGATTCGCATTTCCCTGATGGTTAAGGATGTTGAACATCTTTTTTTAGGTGCTTCTCAGCCATTCAGTATTCCTCAGTTGAGAATTCTTTGTTTAGCTCTGTACCCCATAATTTAATAGGGTTATTTGGTTCTCTGGAGTCTGCCTTCTTGAATTCTTTGTATATGTTGGATATCTGGACTGTCCACAGTGTGTATGCTTTTCCTGAGACCGAATCTGCCCTTTGCTTACCACTTGGAGAGTCTTAATTATCTGGAAACTTATTTAACTGTGGTAGACAAAGATGGTATACATAAGGCCTGGGGAATGTCTTCTTGCTAGTCAGTGTCTCTAAGTTTTTTGTTTTTAAATAAGTTTTATTTAACTTATAGTGAAACCATACATCAAATCACTTCATGCAACTTTCTTAGCTGAAATGTGTATTTTTTAATTTTAGAATATAGATATTTCAGTAATATGCCTAGGATTTTCTACTTCTTTTCAACTTTTTAATTGGTAGCTTCAAGGTTATTTTTTCTTTTATCCTAAATTATTATTATTATTATTGTTGTTGTTGTTATAGTCATTATTATTATTATTTCTGGTGTTTTCTTTGTTAATTTATTCTAATCATGCTTTATCACTTTCTTTATTCTGATTTTTCTTGGGTCTCATTTTAAAATACTTTTCTTTCTAGTATTTCATGAGTTTTACTTTTTTGCGTTACACAAAGATGACTCATGCTATAAGGTTATATTTCATTGCCTGGATAATGTAAGGTGGTTTTATCCAACACCAAAGAGGCAGGCTTCATACCTGTGAGCACAGGAAGATAAGTGAACCTCAGGCAACACTGGGACAGCCTCTCTGAAAGTTTGAGCAAGTGGGGAAGTGTAGGTAAACTGCTGGCTTTTGGCAAAAGAATATTAGAGAGACCTCCTTGTGTCTTGGTGTATCCAGGCTCTTCTAGCACATAAGGGAAAACCTATCTGCTGAGGAAGTCAGAATTTCCTCAGCATCCTAGAAGTCATGCACAACCAAGATATATGCATGTTCAAGGATCAGGCTATCCTGAGGATCAATAACTTCTAGCTCCATGACTGATATAGGACATTCTAATCCCCAGACCCAGAGAGCAGAGAAAATTATTGCAGATCTCTAACTGAGTGTCTAGGGTCTTTGTTACTATTATAAGATCACCTTGACTGGAAGCAAAGGGAGTGCAGGTGGGATTGTAATGACAGTAGGGTCAATGCCTCCTCCCATAATCTCCGGGAGATACAATTTGTCCAAAATGGCTTTTACAGGCCACTATACCGGACCTATAATGAATGAAAACTTATTAAGCAGAAAGAATAAAAGGAGAACTAGGCCTCTGAAAAAACATCATTTAAGCATACTAAAAAAATGAAAGTAATATGTATTTCAAAACAATGAGATATCACTTTTGCTTATTAATCTAATACATTTTCAAAAGTTATGACATAGTTGAAGTTATTTTAAAATGTTGAGCAGATTTATGTGGTGATACAGAAAGCTGTTCAGGGTCTTAGAGGAACCAACTAAAACAGAGAGCAATTTGTATCATGCAGTCATACTTGTGAAAGTCTGCAAAAGGGACTTCCATATATTTATTTTTATGGAATATTTATTCAGAAATATTATTCTCTTGAAGACGTTTTTAAAGTTTCAAGCTCTTGACATAAATTGTTTGTGAAAAGAAGAAATAATGCTGGGGAAATAGTCTTAGAAGTTTTTTTTTCATCTTGATGTATATATTTTGTAATTCATGACATGTATCCATGACATAAAATTCATGGAATTTTAGCCAAAAAAAACTATGAAAAAAAATTACTTACAACTAGAAATAGAGTGTTTTCAGGGAAGAGACTCTTGTCTTTGAGTAAGGCTGTGTCATGTCGTTATAACATGAATATCATTTCTCGTTGTTAATGAGTTTTGAGTCATCCTTTCAAATGAACATCAGGAGTAGACTCTGTGCCTTTGAAAGAGGGTGTGTTAGGGCTTACCTCCATACTGTTCTTAGAACCTTGTACACTCCATCAAAGGATGGACTACATGAAGAGAAGCCCAAATCACCTACAGTACCCTCAGGCTACTTACCAGCCTTATGCATACATGAACAGGTCTAACCAAGATCAGCCAAGCTTGATCCAGAGAATTACTGCTTAGGAGAAGCTAAATCATTGACTTTTCAGACCAGGAATCCACATAAATGGGGGTTGTGTTCTGCCATAAATGTCATAACACATCAACAACCCTCAAGCTTTGTGAACTTGCAATGCTCATATCTAGTTCAAATGAAATTTAGTTTTTGGTAGCTTGACTTTATCTAATTTTCAGAGAAACAGTAGCTCTTTCTCCATATTTTACCACTTATTTATATTTTCAAGTTGAACGACCACAGTAGGTTTGAGAAAAGAACCTACTGATTCCTAATAATTTTAGAACTCACTAAGGTGGAGTGAAAGGACATATATGAATCATAATGCTAACATTTCGATATCTCCAAATCACCATGTCTTTTACTTTGGTCAGAAAATGAGATTTATATGTGTGATTTTAAAATATTCAGGATTTCTATTTATACTTCATTATAAAATTTCATATGCATTTATAAATGTAGAAGGGATCTTCAAGTGTGCAATAAAAATTCCAGGAGATTCATAATTTTATAATATTTGTCACTGCTATTCATTCTATTATTATTAATCATGATAGGAAAGCATTTGTATTGGGCCTCATTGTTATATGAGTGTGTGTGCATGTGCATATGTGTGTATGTGTGTGTGTTGCTAGCACTTGAACCTAGGGCTTTGAACATGCTAAGATAGCTCTGTACCACTAAGTTACATCCTCAGGCTTCCACTGATTCCTAATATAGACTGAAATAAAACAACTCTCATCCTAAATGTGGAGCAAATTGGACTTAGTGAATGATTCTGTTGAGGTAACATCCTCATTCCAACCCCCATCTTCATCCCCACCCTAAGCACTGGACAGATCAGCCTAAGTAAGCAATTCTGTTAAGGTCGCCATTTCAATAAGAACAATTATCACAAAACAGTTATGACAAATAATACCACAAATCTCAGTGGTTAAAAGTAATACGTGCTTCCCTTGTTGGTATGTATTAGTTTAATCTGGTTGCCATAGTTTCTGTTCCATAACATCATTGCAGAATCATCCTCTATTGTGGGATAGCTACCATGATCTCCTTGGTCCCCACAGAAAAAGGATAATCTCCTAAATATGTCTGAAAAGTGATGCTCACGACACACCACACCAGGCCAAACAGTTCCACATGAGGTTTACTGTAGGAAAAAGACTTTATTCAGAACACACCACCATCTTCTCTAGTCCAGAGCTGAGAGGTGTGATTGTACTATGTGCCCAGGAAGATGAAACTGGACTGAAGACCATCTATTCACTCTCTGCCAAAGCCATCGAACCTCCTTTTATTGTGGCACAAACCCAAACACATTGAAATTGTGTTAAATATAAGGAAATGTTGAAGCCGATAAGGATTGAATATGCAGGTAGCAAATAAGTGTGTCTCTCTCAGAACTCCAAGCAATCTGGTGATGTGGACACAGCCTGAGTTAGCCACCTGCTATTGTCTTCAGGCTGGAGCTCAGATGCATGTGAGCACATCAGTGCCCTTCCCTAGACCTCGGATTGGTTTCTTTAATACTGGAAATAAGGAATTCATCAATTTCCCATTTTAAAGAGAAGTTGGGAAATTGCTCTAGGAATCTTCTGGGATGAGGCTGGTGGCTGAGCAAGGACTGAGACAGGACCTCAGCTGGGCTCCTTGACCTTCCGGAACAGTCCTCATTCCACATCTACCAACACCCTGGGTGAAAATTCAATATTCTAGCTTATTGAGAACAGATTTTTCCTCTCTGTTCTTACTTCACTTTGAGTTCAAAGCTTTAAAAGGAGACCTGTAAGTTTATCATGTGTGTGTGTGTGTGTGTGTGTGTGTGTGTGTTCATTTTATCCGTGGATACTAAGCTGTTGTAGGTTATCTTTTTACTGACTTCATTTAATTAATATGCTCTTTAAAGTATATTTTGGAAAATGAGAATACAAAACTAAGTAACTTGAGAAATGTATCTTTGAGGAATTGAGATGCTAATTCATTTATTGTTTATTTAATTTGTTCTAATTCAGGAAATATTTGTTCATTTAAAAATATTCATGGGGAATCCATATAGAGATAAGTACTACTTTTACATAACTAGTCCAGGGAGACACTTAAAAAATAGACACCTCTACTATATTTTAGCTTACTTGTGGTACAACTTTTACCAAGTCCCAGTGGTGACTTGAGCTTCTCTTCATATAGTCCATCCTTTGAAGGCAGGTGCAAGGTTATAAGAACAGTATGAAGAAAAGCCCTAACACAAATGCCTTTCTAACCAGATAGCTACATTTTTCTCTTCTTGTACCACTAGTCAAAGAAAACCACATAGTCTACTCCTGATGTCAGTTTGAAAGGATGACAACTTATAGCAACTTGTGATGCAAGTTGCTATGAGTGGAAATGAAGGTAAAATGGTGTTAACAGCTAATTGATGACTGTCCCTTGACTTAGGGTGTTGACTAAGAGAAGTTCCTCAACTGTAAGGACCAAGCAGTGAAAAGAAAATGTGTTGAACAAGTGAAAATAAGAAAAGGGGCCATGGGGGCTGGAAATTCATGACCAAGGAGATCTAAGCAACATGGCTGCTTCAAAGACAGCTCTTTTCCTCCTGAGTTCATCCAGAGAAGTAGGGAATGAAATAAAGCATCAATAGAAGAGATGAGAAAACAGACTCAAATTCAGAACATGTTTTGAGGTAAAGTAAGCACCATCAGTTGACAGAATGTGGGTACAGATGAGTAGGAAGAAAGAAATCAAGAAGAGCACAACTGGCTGGATTCTTTTTTTCTAACTACATGATCTTGAATAAGTAACACTTTCCATGAATCTGTGTTTTTTCATTTGTGAGATGGAGATAATACTAACATTTCTTTCATAAATTAATTGCAAATAAAATGGTACTTTACCAAATACTCTGCACACTGCTCATCAGTGGATTTACTGCATGACAGTCCAATCCATATGAAAATATATTTGTGAGCTGTTTAGACAGTATCTGATGGAGTTTCAAATGAAAGTCCTGACAAGGGGTGGCCTGCACATGTTAGAAGTGAGGTGAGCAGGTGTGGATAGGGAGACAAAGATTTTCTTGCTGAGGAGAATATTGAAATAGATGTAGAAGAAAGTAGGATCCGGGCTGGCGAGATGGCTCAGTGGTTAAGAGCACTGACTGCTCTTCCGGAGGTCCTGAGTTCAATTCCCAGCAACCACATGGTGGCTCACAACCATCTGTAATAATAATGGGATCTGATGCCCTCTTCTGGTGTGTCTAAAGACAGCTACAGTGTATTCATATACATAAAACAAATAAAAAAATTGTTAAAAACAAAAACAAAAAAAGTAGGATCTGTATGGTGGTAGAACAAAAGCCCTGGGATTTTTTATTTAGTGGGTGCAAACAAAATCAGGGGCAAGTCATTTGTCATTAATTATAAGAGTTTTAGTGCTGTTACCCTGAACAGAACTAAGTGGAAATAATCTCCCTAGGTTATGGTCATCTTTGAGCAACAGGGATATTGTGCTAGCATGTAGTATACAGCCATACAATCACTTTGTGTAAATTATGTAGAGAACATTTGACTCTCCATAAAGTAGAAGCAAGGCAGTTAGTTGTCAAATAATGTTCTCGACGGGAATCACACTTTCGAAACCTTCATTTATTTCTTGCACGAATGCCCAACTTTTTGATATAACTGAAGATATTGTTTTCTACAAAGTTCACACTACAGAGTTGTGCAGTTGAGCTACAGAATCCAATTAAACAAAGCAACAGAAAACACACACGCATATTCGCGCTTGCTTGCACGAGTATGCACGTGTGTTTTAAGTAAAAAAGCTTCTAATTTTTTGCTGGGCCTCTTTCCTAACTCTTTGCAGTTTCGTGCTGCACAAAGTCACAGGTCAGGCACAGGTGGATGACAACTCGTTTTCAGTTTTGAAATCTCTTAAACATAGTCCAGAAGAAGTAAATAATCATGCTAATGCCCAATAAATATCACTTAACTATGCTTCACTTATTTCATACATAATTTTAACTGTAGAATCATTGTTTAGCCAAATATTATTGGTTAAAATGCATCATACTTAATTGTAAAGATCAAAGGAAATATAACAATGAAGTGATTGAATGGGGACCCAGAACTATGGATGAATGAAGTGCCACTTAATGCAAACAATAAGCTGCCTGCTGCAGTGCTTGTCCCTTTGAAAAACAATTGTACTTTAGCTTTTCTAACACCTCCCAGACTTGGGAATTGTGCATGTTAGTCTATTGCCTTCATCTGCTAATGCATGTGAGCCTCCGATCCTCAATTGCCCTTGGCCTGCTCTGGCTGTAATGCTTCTAGATTCTAAGTCCCCCCTGCTCCCAGCCCCCATTCAGTTCTTCTTGGTTCCAAGCCAAGTTTGAGCTGGAGCTTCTGGGCACCAGGGTGAAGAAGAACTCTGTAATGCGAGCAGGCTGGAGGTCAAGCCTTGTTTTCATTTGATGACAAGCTTGCTGCTCCCCTGAAACCCACTCCAGGGAACCCACTCCACTCCCTCACCTAATCATTGCCACCCCCCACCTCCCTTGTCTAGTTCCCCAAGGAGACCTGAGTGCTCCTGGCTGAAGCTGGGAAAGCATTTTTCACACCTTAAATAAAATGTGCAGATTGAGGGTGGAAGGATTATTTTCCATTACAATATGACGCATTCTGGCTCCTTTCCCAGAGACTTTAGGAAGGCCCTCTGTTCTGTGAACACAGAGTCCTAGAAACAAGGAAGACCACAGATCTTCTGGGGAAGAGAGTCAATGCCAAGGGTAGGCAGGAAGCATTGGCCGGTTACCTGCCTTGGTTAAGACTACAAATAGCTGTTCATACCCAGAGTCCCTCTTGACCTTTGTCTTTATGTACGCCCATAGCAGCAGAACCATCAGCTAAAGTTTAGCTTGCAGATCCCAGTGATCTCAAAGAGGTTTAAATAAAGCTATGAAAAGTTGGTGAACTGTTTCTTTCCTTGATCCATCTCTCTAGCCACTTTCTACAGACTGAACTTTCCTTTCAAATAATTTCTATAGAAAACAATGAAGTCTTAGGGTTTTGATACTATAGATATTTTTTTATAAGATATTTGGGTGATAGACATGATTTCACAGTATGGTTTAGGGCTCCGACATCCTTCTATTTCCAGGACTTGGGATTTGTCAACAAGCCATCTGTCCAAATGGTCCTATAGCGGACTTTAATTCCTGCCACGGACTATGGTCCCTTACTATATCAATATACTCATTGCTAGAATTCCAACCTTAGACCAGTATGCAAAATTTCTTAAATCACATGCCAAGGAAGGAGTAGAAAGTCATGGGTGTTGATGATCTCAGTTTCTGTGCTATACTACTAAAATTAAAACTGACACCTTGAGTTGTCATTGGTCACTGCATATCAGTAAGAGTTAAGGGTAAGGGAGAAATTTGCAAAAATAAGAATCCTTAGTGCTTTTGATAAAGATTTTCTTGTTACCTCAGTTTTGTCCATAACTGTGAACATTTTAAAAAATGGCTGTAAAATGTATTATGCACATTGTAGTTCTGGAATGTTTCCCAAACTGAGAGCAGAAGAAACTGCTGATGGATATTTTTAAATTTTGCTGCACCCAACACAGGACCTGAGTTACAACAAATGTGCATAAACTTGCTGCAATGAGCAATAACTTACCACAACGTTAGCATGTAAGAGTAGCATTCGCTGATTTTTCTCATGTAAAAGTGTGACTTATCTTGGTTCTCTGATATCAGTATCTCACCAGACTTAATCAGCCCACAGAATGGCTGTATTCCCCTTGCAAGGGCTAACTGGGGAAGCATCTACTTCAAAGTTCTCTCCAGTCCTTTATGGAGCTCATCTGATTTGCTTGTAGAACTATAGGCCTGCCTTCTTATTTACTATCAGTTAAGGACCACTCTCAGCCCATAGAAGCCTTTTGGATTTATTGTAGTCTTCTCCTCAGGTCCTCTTCAACAAATTACTTCTAGAAAGTTATTAAGGGCTGACAATTGTAGAGTCAGTATTTTATTCTATTACTTTTGGCATATTATATTGATTGATTAGAGCCATTTTCTTATGATGAGGATTAGTTGCTCATTCTGCAAATGAACACATGAGTTCCAGAGACATTTTGGGGGATTATTGTCAACTGGAAACTCATTACTGGACAACAATGAGTGGACCTGAAAGGACTAGTATTAGCACAAGACATGGGAAGACCAAGTTCTCAGCACAAAGGAGATTTGTTTGTCCCTCAGGGATAAAGGACAGAGAATAAGAGACAAAGACAGGAAATAGACAATGAGGGAGAAGGGGAAGAGAACAAGGGAGAAGAGGAAGGGTTTTGTTTATAAAGGTAAAGGGGAAACATTTGTTATGATGAGGTCTTTAATTTTAATTGAGCATGTTCGATAAGTGAGCCTAAAAGAACTTTTCATTACTGGACTTAATGCTTTGATAGCTGGAGTTTGGTAGTCAGCCGCAGGAAAAGAAAGTGGTCAAATAAGGAAGTAGAAATTGCTAACTAGCTTTACGGATATAAGCTAATAGTTTTTAACAAGGAAGAGAGAACAGAGGAAGGTCATGGCCTTTCAGCACCATGTTTGCCATGCTTGGGCCTGTTAGAGTCTTTCAGGGTCCACAAGTAATTTGTACAAGTCTCTTGTGGGACTTTCAATGGAGGGAGGGTGACACCAACTAACCCACAAAACCTTCAACCCAAAATTTGTCCTGCCTACAGGATGTGCATGGATAAAGATTGAGCAGAGATTGAGGAAATAGCCAAGCAATAATTGGCCCAAATTGAGACCCACCTCATGGGAGAGAACCAACCTTTGACACTATTAATGACATACTGTTATGCTTGCAGACATGAGCCTAGCCAAACTGCCTTCCGACAGGTTTAATCCAGAAGCTTACAGAAATAGATGCAAAGATCCACAGCCAAACATTAGGCAGAGCTCAGGGAGTCTTGTAGTAGAGTGGGAAAAAGATTATGGGCGTCGTATGGGGTCAAGGACACCACAGGAGACCTACAGAAGAAACTAACCTGGATACTTTGGGGCTCTCAGAGGCTGAACCACAAACCAGAGAACGTGCATGGGCTGGACATAGGCACCCTACACAGATGTAGCAGATGTACAGCTTATTCTTCATTTAGATTCCCTAACAATTAGAACATGGTCTAATTCTGTTTCCTGTCTTTGGATCCCTTTTCCCTAGCTGAGCTGCCTTGCCTGGCCTCAGTGGGAGAGGATACACTTAATCTTTCTGTGCCTTCTCTGAGGAGAAGGGGAAGGGGAATGGGGAGAACAGAGGGTGTGAGGGTGGGAAAGGGAGGAGAGAAGTGAAGTGGGCTGTGACCAGAAGGTAAAGTGAATTAATTAATTAATTAATTAAAAAAATAAGAACTTGGAAAAATAAACTGAAGGCAAGATTAGAAGCTTCCCTTGTCACCTCATCATGGGTTTGAGGGCAAGGAGATGTTACTCTTTTGTCAGCCAACTGGAGACATTTTAGAAGTTGGATATAAAAAGATAAGCCATTAAACTTTTTTGTATGAAATACACAGAGATTGTATCATCGGCATCATTTAATATGGGACTATCTAATTGTCTAGAATCCTCAGAGAAAGAGCTTTTGCTGTCTGATTTTTAATCTATTGCAAATAAAAGAGAAGCATTTCTAAAATATTTTTATCTGGAAATAGACTCTTGGAGCTCCCTTGTTTGCATGGGAATCTGATATTACAGGAGCCGAGAGAGGGAGAGATCAAATCAGAATCACATCACCGCTTGAACTAAGAATCCCACAGCTCAGGATCCACACCCTTAGGTGCCTCACTCTGGCTTGAGGGTTTTCTTTCTCTATCCTTTCCTTGGATCTTACTGCTAACCCTCAGCAATTCCTGTTCACTCCCACCCTACACTTCTTTTTACTGTCTATGTTTGGCACACCAGGGACAAGCAAAATAAATCAACACAACTATCAACAGTCTGAACATTTCTCTTTTTCCCTTCAAAATGAGGTGCCTGAAATGTTAGGAAAATTTAGTCAATTTGAATGGATGCTCAAGGAGCTTCTTGCCTCTGAGGATGTCATTTCAAATACTTCTCGGGCATTCTCCGGAGTCCCAATTCCAGTCAGAATGCTTTAAGCTGACTAGGCTGTAGATGTCAAATGGATTTAGAACTCAAGATGAAGTTACTTCCATATTTTTGTTGTAGTGGATGCGCAATACTCTTATACAATCTTGGAATGAAGGTGGATGATTATTGGTTCCACAGGGATCTAAAAATGCCAGAGCTCAGCAGAAAACCCTGTTAACGATTTCTGGTACAGTCCTTAGCTTCTCTTGCTCTAGTCCAGACTCTGCTGTTTTGGACAGGAAGCTACACGCTGGTGGCTTAAGTTTATCTAAAGACTACATGTCTGTTCTCAAGAGCAGATATATCAAAATATCCAAATTTATTCCAGCAACAAAACTTTACTGTTTCATAGTGATTGTAGACTAAAAGTCCCAAATCATGATGTACTGTCAGACTTAGGCTTCTTCCGAAGGCCCCAAGAGGGAACCCTTCCTTACCCTTTCTGTTTTTAGTGACATCAAATATTCCTTACTTCATGACAACTGAAGTCCAGAACATATCTCAGTCTTCACATGAACTTCCTACTATGTCTTTTTCTAATGAGATTCATAGCACACTTAAAGTCCTTAGTTTAAGTGAGTCCTTTTTGAATTTTCAAGTTCCAGTACGAATCTGTTTTGAGAGTCATTCCATATGACTTTGTAACCAAGAAGTGGAAATCCATCAAATCCCAACAAGAAGATGAAGTGTGGATTTGTTTACTGAACAAATCTTTGCACAGTCCTCACTCTGATCTCCACCTCCAAGTTAGACCACAGAAATCCTAGCAAAAACCTTGTTTCTGCCTCATTCTTTAAGGAATTCAGAATCTATTGAGACAGAAAGATGTGGGGATTAATCTTTGGTTCAGTGGTGAGTGTTAACAAGGCATGCAGCATTAATTTTAAGAGTGAGGTGACAGCAGCACAAGGGAAGGCCTGGGCCAAGTAGTGGGAGTGGGTGGGTAGGGGAGCAGGGGCGGGGGGTGGTATAGGGAACATTTGGGATAGCATTTGATATGTAAATAAAGAAAATAAAGAAAATAAAAAAAATCATTATCAAGGTTTCATACTTTGAATAATAAAATCATGTTTGCAATGAAAAAAAAAAAAAACAAGAATGAGGTGACAGGTGTAGGGAAAGTAACTCAGTACGGTGCTACAGAGGGTGCCAATCCACCAATTCATGGGCCTATAATTATTTATAAAACAATTATAGTTTAAGAAAACAGGAGAGATTGTTTGTTCCGATCAAACGAGTCACCACTATCACTATTATCTTAACATAAAAATACATCTGAAGTCACAAAATATTACTAATGACTGAAGTTAGTGAGATGTATGAACTCATACAACAGTTTCAACCTGTCTCCTGAAGTCATCCTCAACAACTTATCATTACATTACACATGTTCAAATTTTACCCATTCTTAAAGATCAAGACCAGGTTTGCCTCTTAGAAAGTACCTCCAAACCACCTGTATCTCTTGGGATAATCCATGCTAGATTCATTCAACCATCCAAAAACATAGGCATTTCTAACTCAACCCTTGGGATGCCTCTGGCCCCTGTATAAGGGCCACTTTTCAGTTCTTCAGCAAGTTCTACAAGCTCTACGGTCAATCACATCTGTATTCCCTTTACCTTACTGTTCCAACCCTGTCCTTACCTTAGGATTTCTTTCTTGAGCAGTTGTGATACCCTTCTCAAGAGTCCCACCCTCCCCACATCTCTACAAAACTTTTCCTTGTGAGACCCAGCACACGCAGATGGGGAGACTACAGCAGACCAAAGTATGAATACTTCCTAAATCTAACTTTGTGAATCACTAAGTTTTATTGGTGTTACTTAAAGGAATATGGGTGGGGAGTGATTTATAGGAGCAATAATGACTCAAAGACAGCTCCCTCATGAAAATCCACCCCAGCACTCACAAAAGCTGAGAACCCAGAGCATACTGAACAATAAACACACTTTAGGTAGCTCAGCAGGTGAAGAGCGTTCTAAGTGACTTCATTGATATAAACCTCTTCCCAGAAGCCATTATGATGATTTTTGCTTTTTCCAGATTGCTGCTCTGGTCTCACAGTCTTCTGTGCAGCTTGGCTTGGCTAAAAGAGACTCAGCTTTCTTTGCCTACTCTGACAGGGAGGAGCCTACTGAATCTGGTTAGTTTCAGGGACTTCCTGAAGGTATTTTATGCTGTTTACCTTCCTGATTAAGGAGTGCCCCGGCCGAATGGAAAGTTTCTTTCTGGAGGAAACTTATACAGCAAAAGGACTTCTTGAAAACATAAATTGTGTTACTTCATTGCTTTAAAAATAATCTACAATTGTCAATGTACTCTATATAAAACTAAACTTAATTTCCTCACATAACATTTTTCATACCACCTTTATCCTACATTCTTTTCTGAAATCACTTTTATTCTCTCTTTCCTCTTTGCAGGATGTTAACTATAACCACAAAACCTTGCTATCTGATGGAATAAATATGTTTCATGCCCAGGGCTTACATCTCTACCTGGAAACATTCTCCTCATTTACCTCTGTTTTTAGTAAATTCTTTGACATTTTCATACAAGTAAATAAAAATTCTGATTATACTGACTTTCATCCTCTCTTATCTTCTAGCTAACCTAGAGGTCATTCTCTTCAGTTGTGTAGTTGCTGGTGAACTCAGTATGCTCAGTAGATAGTTCTACAGCCATGCTCATGTGGGCAGAAAGGGTAAACTCAACAGTTCTCACTTGTCTTTGATAAATCTGTCTTTACAATTTGAGCTTTAAGTGTTTCCTTAGTGAGAGATTCTTTGATCAACTCCATTTCTACTCCTGCTGGGTGATAGTATCCTCTTCTATTTTCTTTACTACTTTAAAAAAAAATAAGATAACCATTATTGTCTGTGTATTTCCTCTAGAAAAGTGGTTCTGAAATTTCTTAATGCTGTGACCCTTCAATATAGTTTCTCGTGTTGTGGTAACCCCCAACCATACAATTATTTTTGTTTCTACTTCATAACTGTAATTTTCCTACTGTTATGAATCATAATGAATCATAATATTATGAAACATAAATAATCATAACATTTCGGGGGATACAGGCTTTACTAAAGGAATTTTGACAA
Organism: Mus pahari; assembly: GCF_900095145.1. NCBI lineage: Eukaryota > Metazoa > Chordata > Mammalia > Rodentia > Muridae > Mus > Mus pahari. Next base: position 9,417,756 of record NC_034596.1, on the reverse strand, counting down.
AGAGGTTTAAAACCACTGTTCTAGAAAAGAAATTTTGTTAGAACTGGAAAGTTGTATTACTGTGATAAGTAAGAAGCCTATACCAGGTATTTAACAAATGAGTGGCTCAATAACTAAATAACTACAGGCCCATCACTCATTCTTTATTATCTAAATGTATCAATCATGTCTCTCGAAGGCAAAACTCTATGAGAGACGATATGATTGCTTTCCACGCTCAGCACACTTTTCAATGCATATATATGCTGCCAATAAATATATATTTAGCTTTTTCTTGGATAGCAAATTGAGAAATAGTGTTCTTGGATCTCTGCTGAATACTATGTTATGTTTTAGAGATTTTATTCTTGGTCCCATTGCTATGCTGTTTATTTGATGAGAATTAAGAAGATTTTTTTATAGTTGGCTTCCATTTCCCTTAAACATCTATTGGAGCATCTAAGAAACCTAGTATGAACATGTCTCTCTAGTTTCTTGGCTCCATATGTTCTTCTAAGTCTGATATATACTGCAGGGAATACTATCCCACAATAGCTTCCAAGATCTTATCTACAGAAAAAAGGAATCAAACGAACATAAAACGTAATCACATGTGGAACTGTCATATCGAAGAACACATTCTCCCAAAGATACTCAAATGTATCTCCTGAACTTTGACCTTCTGGACACACTTGCCAAATTTCTTTAAAGGTTCTCATCCTTACATTTATGGCTACTTGGGTTCTATTACTTATAGCCAGAGGAAATCCTCAGCATACCTCTTTTATTGTCAGTGCATCCTGAAACAAACAAGACTTGTGAATCAAAAGCCTCAGGAGTTCATATCTGGGTAGCCCAGAACAGACAGACTCTGGTATCTGGATGAAGTAATCATATCTGTGTCCTCTGCTTTAAAGTTGACCGTCATTAATCATGGCTTTGGTTGTCTTAGACATTCCATAGCTGATCTATCTTCTCCTCCACCCTAGAGCCACTATCTACATAGACCCCCCAAATAAGTTATTTATTCCTGAAATGACTCTGTCTGGCATCATCCAACCTTCTCTAACCTCTTGTGTATGAAAGGGAGAAATGAATGACTTGGGAAACTTCAAAGTGTTGTTTTACTTTCCATATAGTCATTAAGTTTAAATGTTCCCAAACTAATAGTCCAAGACATTGTAAAGAGGTAATAAGTTCAAAGGAATATGAAACATAAAGCAGAACCCCAGAGTCATTTGAAAGTATTTTCTCTAAATGTGTGCAAGCTTTCAAGGCTGCTAGGCAAAGGAACCTGGACCCGCATTTTTGGCGAGTGCTGAAAAGAATTTTCTCCAAGTGGAGTGTGTAAGCGAGTTGCCAGGCCAACCTCTTTGAGAGCAGAGGCCTGTCCTTGGAGGATCTGACTTTCCAGGGAATGCAGCAAGGGGCTGGCTTATGGTTCTCTCTTCAGTTTAAGCCCAATTTGTCTCTTTCTTTAAATCTCTTTCTTACTTGGATCTGGTTCTTCCAGATCACTTCAGGAGGGTTAGACTCAGGATACAGGACACAGTACAGGGGAAATTACAAGTGGATTAAAATGTATAAACTGGAGATCTCAGTTCCTGCTATAAAATCTTTAGTCGGTGAGTCCAGTGTGTCCGAACAAAGTCCGAGGCAGACTTGTTTTCTGACACATCACCATTGAAAACTTCATTTTTGTTTTGTTCTTTGAGGAAAGACATGTCGTCTTTTGAGAAAGATAACAACGCATCAGGTTTTCTGTGAAGAAACTTCCCTAGGAAGCAGCCTGAGGACAAGAGATCTTTCTGCTTCTGTTCAGGCCTTCAACTTGCCAGTTTTCTTCCACACAGGGCACCTATACATTCTAGACTTTCATACTGAGTGGGGCTGAGTACCTAAGAGCAGCACAGATAACCTGAACCTGATCAAAGCTGCAGGGGAATCCAGGACTGCCAGGATGTTGTCTTCCGTGTATGCACATTACACCACAGTCTTCCTTTTCTGTAATCACCACCTCACAAAGCCATTGTTTCATTAGATTTTCTTTCACTTAACATGGTGTCATAGGCACTTAACATCTTGCCATGTAGGGTTCTCAAGTTATTTTAATGACTTTAGTTTCCTTTGAATGTATATCCTAGGCATTTTTTACTAGTCACCTCTTCTTGGATGTTTACATTAGTCACAGAAATTTTACTACTAGTAATTTATCAATAAATATGTTTATACATAATATTTTTTCTTGAGGCTATGTCACTTGGATGGAAGTCTTGTATTGATATTGTCAGGTTGAAACCTGCAACTATTTTTATAGTTCTCACATAAGGCACCATTAATATTTGGGATAGGTATTGATTACTATACATGTTTTAAAAGAAAAAATATTATCAAACATAATATGCTTATTTTCACCAAATAATGTCATATTAACAGTAGACATGTAAAGTGTATGTCTACTTTACATAACTACTGCATTATCAATTTAAATGTTTATTTATATATTAAAAATCTCTTATGGCTATTCATGTAACATATTTTACCTTTTTCTATGTAGATTAATGGTAAACTGACCATTATTTTAACAAATATTACAGCAAATTGAGGATACACATTGGAGATAAATTTGCAAACAGAATTTCTAGATTAAACTATAATCACATTTCTAAATTCACAGTGAATAACAAGATTTCTTTCTAGAACTGATGTTATGTAGAAGGGTACAGTTGCCTGTTTCCTAGGCAACAAGACAATTATTTCATCATTTCAGTAATAATCTCTTGATGTTTAACAGTCAAGTTTAACATTGCTATTAACTATTAATTTGCATTTTTGTCATTTGTGAATTTTCCACTTTCATGTTATGTATATATGATGTTGTATATGGTATTTGTGCTTTGTGTGTATAGGTGTGTGTGTAAGTGTGTGTTTCAAAGGCATACACATGCTTCTGTATATGAGGAAATTAGAGGAGAACCTTATATGCTGGTTTTCATCTCCTACCTCATTTGAGAGACGATATCTGTGTAACTTGCTAACGTGAACCCCAGAATAGTTGCACAGTGTGATTCTTGGGTTCTCCTGACTGTGCCTCTCATTTCTCCTAAGGACCAGTGCACATACAGATGGACACAACTATGCCCAGATTTGCTTAGATTGTGGGGATTCAAATACAAGTGCTCCCACTTGTACACCAGGTGCTTTACCCACTAAGACATTCCTACATGATTTTTCCTAAATGTTTTTCCACCTCCATTTTGAGTTTAGATCGATATCCTGTTATCTGTCTTCTTTTTGCTTTCTTTTTATTTAAACTTCTAAACACCATCAAGAAGCATGTTCAGGTTGTCATGAGCATGTATGACCAGTATTTTATAAGTATCAAGGCTTTCTATTCTCATTCATCCTCACCGTCTGGGAGTGAGCCATAAAGCCAGTCTGTAGTTCCTCTCTCGGTTTGCTTCATTGAGTTGACAATGAGAATGCATATACGTTTAAACCTGCTCAGAGATCACTTATGTGCAGGTTCTGAGGAGATGACTCCTGAACATGAGCTTGTGCTAGATCATAAAAGGCTCAAGTGTCAGATTATTGACTTTCCCATGGTCAATGGCGAGCCACTGAGGAGATACATGTGAAACACAGACAAGAAGGAAAGGTATATCAGGAGTGTCCAGAAGGTGGTGCCATTGTAACACATGTGCTGCCTGAGTGTGCCTCCCAGAAATGTAAGTTTCCATGGACCAGATGGTCCAAGTGTGAAAGCACACCTATTCAGGAAGACTCCAACAGACTAGCCTGGGAAAAATCTTCTTTAAAGATGAACAAAGTACTAAGTCTCTTTAAGATATAGTATAGAAGTACCATGCACACACAGATTTGCACGCGTACGTTTGTATTTCTGTGTGTGATTATGTTGTCTGTTTCTACTCAGAGTCTGTGGATATCCCTAATGCATTTAGACAACAAATTCCATTCCTCCCTCTTTGAATTCCTTCTCAGTTCTCAGTGATGGAGGTCTCTACCTCTTTAATAGAACCTGTAACAAGCCATGAGGTTTCTGTACTCTACTCTTGTGCTTTCGTACATACAAGGCTATTCTTCTGATATCAAAGTGCTTCCAGCTAGTTATTACTGGCCTATTTAATAAAGCCTTTTACATCTTAGCAGCTGAAAATAGCACAAACTGAAGAACACAGTAAATTATTTTGTTTCCTCACTATCACTACCAGTGACAAAATGACAAATTCAATTTGACTAGCTATTTTCTTCCACTGAGAATGTCATGTGGATTCAGTGATGATTCAGTGTTTCCAAGTATCTTAAGATATAAGAGAACAGTCAGTAATTTTTCCATTATTCTAAGAAGCATTTACAATGTTTACCATCTATTATCATTTGGTCTCATCGTTTTCAGCTTCGTATCTACATGAACACAAAGACACTGGCTGAGCAATGTTTTTTCCAATGTCTCCAGGGCTGTCCGTGAAGCACTCAGGACGACAGTAAGGCACAAGGCACATGTTTGTAGTTGGAATCTCGCTGCAAGGAGTCGGATGCACCTATGGTCAAGATGTTCTAGTTCAGAAGTTAGAAAATAAATAATGCCTGAGAGGAAGGATTCCCCAGCTCTGGGCAGCTGATACAGCAATAAAATAAATGGGCAGTAAAGCACACTTCCTGTTTTGAGAGTTCACATTTCACATTGGCAAAGCGCATCTCTTAAATGCCGTCTCCCACTTCCATAAATAAACCTGGCACCTTTTAAAACACTTTCCCATCTGCTTCAGGACGAGGAGTGTATTATTGAATATACCTTGGGGAGCCTCAGAAATGGGAAAAGACTACCTGTGTGGAGCATACCATTGCCTTGGCCGTGGCCCAGAAATCCCATCACCAGACAGCTGGAGTTTCATGTGTTGGACCGGGACCCAACGGAGATCTACAGCCCCTGCTCTTCATTTGAGGTCTTTGTGTGGATCTTTACACAAGGCAGAGCCAGAAAGGGGTCTCAGGTGGCGTTGGAGTTGGGCACCTCTGCAGACTTCTTTACTCTTTTCGCTGAACAGTTCACATCCAGCTCCTGGGACCATGTTTCAATATATCAATTCAGCTTCCTAAACGAAGAGTTTTAAAAAGCCATTATTCACCTGTGCTAGAGCCCAGAGGAAGAGGTCCGGTGTTTCCAGCAGGTTTCCCAGGCTCATAGAAATCAACTCTTCTCATCTGGTCAATGGTAGGAAGTAGGGATTCAGTGTCATGGTGAAGTAATCTGGGTCCTACTAGACTCATAAACAATGTGATCAAAGACAGGTAAGGAAATAATTGTATTCCAGGAGAAAGCAACATAAAAAACTCAAAAAACTCAACTGGCACAGAGCTTGAAACCAGCTGAGCTCTCCACATTGCTGACTGCTAGCTTCTGATCACTCAGCCAGCATCGGAGATCATCAACTATCTAGAGATATCTAGAAAACATGACTATCTTGGCTTACAGTTTTCAAGTGTTCAGTTGACGGTCAGCCTTATATTTTGGAAAAGGCAGTGTGTCATGAGAGTGACTGAGACAAACCACTCATCCCATACCTGGGAAGCCAGAGGCAGAAAGAACCAAGGGACCAACGTCCTCTAATCCACTTCAGGGATGCATCCCATTGATGGAAGCCTCCTACTAGCCTTTGCATCCTGTTTCACACCACCGCCCTGACATAGCAACTAGACCATGTCAAACATAAACCACAGCAAACTATCTCCATTGCTGTACTTTCTCGGACACTCTTCGTGTATCAGTTGGGGGCAGGACCTTCCTGGCTCAAGGGACAAGAAGAGGAAAGTTAGCATTCAATCTTTACATTGAATATTAAATATTAGATACACTTTACATTTTATTTGCTTATTTTTGTTTATGTGTATGTGCATCTACCTGTATGAAGAGGTTAGAGAGACCTGTGGTTTGAACTCAGGTCTTTGGGCTTGGCAGCATGTACCTTTTCCAACCGGGCCATCTGAGGGGCAACTCCTTGGTGACTGTCTACTTTTCTGCAGCCCGAAAAAAAAGTTTTTTAGTTATATGTGTACTAATATTATAATATTTACAATATTAACACATGTTGACTATGTAAAATAGTACATTCCATCTGGATGCCTTCATATATATATATATATATATATATATATATATATATATATATATATATATATATATATATAGTGCGTTTTCCCCACACCCACTTCCCCACCTTCCTTGGCTTCTCCCATTGGTTCCTTTCCTCTTCCCAATTACTACCCTTTACTTTCTTGTCTGATTTTTTTTCTATTTTTCTTCATCAATGTATTTATTTATTCACTGTACAGCCTGATCACAGACATTTCGCTACTCTCCTCCCAGTTCCACTCTTACACACCCTCGTCCATTCCCCATCCTCTTTTCCTCAGATAAGAGGAGGCCCTCCATGGCTACCAACCTACCCTCTTACATCAAGTCTCAGGAAAACTAAGTGCATCCTCTCCCATTAAAGCCAGACAGGGAAGCCCAGCTGTGGGAAAGCAATGCAAAGGCAGGCAACAGAGTCAGAGAGAGTCCCTGGTCTAATTGTTAGGGGACCCATATGAAGAGCAAGCTATACATCTGCTACTTCTGATAGGGTGTCTAGGTCCTGCCCACGTATGCTCTTTGGTTGGTGGTTTAGTCTATGTGAGTCCCATAGGCACAGATTAGTTTCCTCTGTAGGTCTTCCTGTGGTGTCCTTTATCCTTCCAGCTCCCCCCTCAATGCTTCCCACAGCTCTTCCACAGGACTTCCTGAGCTCCACCTACTTTTTGGCTGTGGGTCTTTGCGTCTGTTTCCATCAATGCTGGATGAAGTCTCTCAGAAGACAGTTATGGTAGCCTCATGTCTGCAGGCATAGCAGAATATCATGAATAGTTTCGGGGTTGACTCTCTCCCATGGGGTGGGTCTTGTTTGATTTTACTTCTTTAAAAGTCTAAATCCTGCATATGAAAGAAAACATGTAAGATATGTTCTTCTGAATTTAGCTATTTTATGTAATATCTCAAATTTCACTCAATGATTTCCTCTGCAAATTAGATAGTTTCATTCTTTTTCATGGCTAAATAATAACACCCATTGTGTATATAAGCCACACTTCAGTTATTCATTCATCATCAGATATCAAGGATGTTGCATAAATTGGCTATAGTGAGTCATGCTACAATAAGCTGGCATATTTGGGCATGTATACAGATTTTGTTTCTTTATATGTACATTCTGGAGTGGTCAAACAAGTTCATACTCTAGTTCTCTTCTTAGTTCTTTTGAGGCTTTTGCCATACTAAGTCCCACTGTGAACTGACTAATCTATGACTTAGTCAACAATGCTCAAGGGTCTTGCTATATACACATCCTTACCATTTTTGTTTTCTTGATGATAGCTATCAGACAAGGGTGGAATAGAATCCCAAGGAAGCAGCTGAGACGTCTCAAGTCTGCTTGTGTCCTGGCTGACACACCCGAGACTCTCAACCTTGGTCAGAGACGTTTCTTTCCTATGCTGGAAGCAGTCGTGGAGAGATGAGTTACTATTCATAGCACTGAGAATAAGGGACCAAGAGCTCAGCCCTAAACATAACCTCATCTCCAGCAAGCTCAGGGAACATTAGAAGGAGAGGAGGAAGAAAGAGTGTCAGATCCGGAAGATGGGAGAAATGATGATGTTTTCTGGATGCGACATGGCTATTGAAATTATTAACTCTCAGCAGTCAAAATCTTGGCATACATAGACTAGATGATCTCAAGGTCCCACTTCACATGAGGAACTACTGGCAGTTGATAGTTACCAGCAAATAAAGAATCATTCTGTATTGATATTATGGCCCTAATAGTTTTCCCATGCTCCACAGAATGGCCCCACCCATACACATAAGGGGAGGACTAACTGGTCTTAGGAGGCTATCCAAAGGGGGCAGGGGAGCCATGAATGGGAATAATGGGAGAACATGGAGGGAACTGAAGCAGGAAAATGATATTTTATTGTACACGCCTATTAAATTCACAAAAATAAAGAAAAGAATTGAAGAAGACTTAAAGTAGGATTAATTTGCATCTTCTTGATGACTAAAGATCTTGATGTTTTCCCACACATTTAGCAACTGCTTATGGTTGTTGTTGTTGTTGTTGCTGCTGCTGCTATTGTTTTTTTCATGTGTGTGTGTGTGTGTGTTATTTTTAAAATGGATAATTAATTTGCCCATTTGCAAGTTGGATTATTTGTTTTTTTGGTAGTTGTATTCTTTATGTATTCTGAATATTGATTCCTTGTAAGTCAATAGCCCGGAAATATTTTTATTCTGTTCTTTAGGTTATCTATTTATTCTGGTAATTGTTTTGTACAGTACAGAGGTTTTAAAATGACATACCACCCTCACAATAGGCTTTAGCCACTATTCTCTGAGATACAAAAGTCCTTTGCAGTTATGGCTGTAGGCATTAATTTGGCTTCAAGGTTCATTTACTTTTCTTCTATACTATTTACAATGAACATTGTGAGAAAATACATGGAAAACAACTTAGAGAAAGAGTGACTTTTTTTTTTTGCAACTTCAAGTTTGTTTATTTTAAACACAGTGAATTTCTTTTTACTTTTATTCTCTTTTTTTACATTTCAAATGCTATCCCGAAAGTACCCTATACTCCCCCCCACACCCCTGCTCCCCTACCCACCCACTCCCACTACTTGGCCCTGGCCTTCCCCTGTGCTGGGTCATATAAAGTTTACAAGACCAAGGGGCCTCTCTTCCCAATGATGGCCGATTAGGCCATCTTCTGCTACATATGCAGCTAGAGACNCNAGCTCAGGGGGTACTGGTTAGTTCATATTGNTGTTGCACCTACAGGNTTGCAGCCCCCTACANCTCCTTNGGTACTTTCTCTAGCTCCTCCATTGGGGGCCCTGTGTTCCATTCAATAGCTGACTGTGAGCATCCACTTCTGCGTTTGCCAGGCACTGGCATAGCCTCACAAGAGGCTGCTATATCAGGGTCCCTTCAGCAGAATCTTGCTGGCATGTGCATTAGTATCTGGGTTTAGTAGTTGATGATGGGATGGATTCCCGGATGGGGTAGTCTCTGGATAGTCCATCCTTTCATCTTAGCTCTAAATATTGTCTCTGTACCTATATCATTTCATGGGTATTTTGTTCCTTATTCTAAGGAGGAATGAAGTATCCACACGATGGTCATCCTTCTTGGTTTTCTTGTGTTTTGCAAGATGTATCTTGGTATTCTAAGTTTCTGGGCTAATATCCACTTATCAGTGAGTGCATATCTAGTGACTTCTTTTGTGATTGGGTTACCTCACTAAGGATGATATCCTCCAGATACATCCATTTGCCCAAGAATTTCATAAATTCATTGTTTTTAATAGCTGAGTAGTACTCCATTGTGTAAATGTACCACAGTTTCTGTATCCATTCCTCTATTGAGGGACATCTGGGTTCTTTCCAGCCTCTGGCTATTATAAATAAGGCTGCTATGAACATAGTGGAGCATGTGTCCTTATTACCAGTTGGAAGATCTTCTGGGTATATGCCCAGGAGAGGTATTGCTGGGCCCTCCGGTAGTACTATGTCCTTTTCTGAGGAATCGCCAGACTGATTTCCAGAGTGGTTGTACAAGCTTGCAATCCCAGAGAAAGAGTGACTTATGTCAGCTCACAACATGAGATCATTTAGTAGGTGTATGGAGTGACTAATTGCACTGTGTCAACTTCTTCCTTGAATTCCTTTTTATTCATTTCAGGTCCCTAGCCTGATAGGATGGTACCATCACATTCAGGGTAGGTCTGTCTTCTTCTCTCACTTATATGTCTCTAGGAATACCCTTGAAGATATGCCCAGATGTACAACTTCTAGGTGATTCCAGGCTCACTCAAATTGACAACGAAAATGGAAAGGAAAAGGCAGTTTTCTTTACCTGCAGGATTCTGAGCCCATGCAGTAGACAGCTGTAGGATTAACTAGCGGATGTGCTGCCATTGCTGGTATTCAGTACCAGTCTTTTAATTAGCCAATGTGCTGCCATTGCTGGTATTCAGTATCAGTCTTTGATCTCAGGAAGCATCAGTATCATCGTTTCTGTGGAGGATTTTTCACTCTTTGAAAACTTATGAAACAGGTTCATTTTCTATAGGCTCCCAATTTCTCTTTATTTCCTTTGATTTGTTTCTAGAATAGTCCACAGGGATCCCAGCATTTCTCTCTTGCACCCCACCTTGTCCTTTGTTTGGTTTTTACTTGAGATAAGTCCTGAGCATAAGAAATCCCCTTGGCTTATTGTTATCTACTTTAGACAATATTTCCTGATGAACTTAGTTATTTCAATCTTCAAGTCATCTTGGCAGCTTCACCATCTCTTGATGTTGCAGGGTCTTCTAATTTATAGTCAGGCTTCATTAAATGCATTTTCTCTTCCCCTGCCTCAGTGAATAATTCTAACTCTTCTGCAATGCCTATTTTGAGAGACCAAATCATCTCTACTTGCTTGTTCTGCTCCAAGACCTTGGTGATAAAGTCTGGTACCATGCCAGTTACATCCTGCATGTTTGGTCCACCTATTTTAGCATTCCTCATACATTCATGCTGCCAGATGTGAGATATGAGGTGAATAGAAGGTGTGAGCTTCCCCCAAACTACTTTTACACTTAGGATTCGAATCTGTGCAAGTTTAGGGGTCAGAGGCATACCTTGGACTATTGGATATAAAGCACACATTAGGGCAGCAGCACGTGTCCCTTCTTAGGTCATATCCTGTCCACTAGCCTGTAAGACTCAGGCACCATCAGCCCCTTTGATCCAAGAACTGCATCAAATCATTTTGACCCTTTGAGGAAGATATGCAACCTGGGCCGAGTAGAGCCAGATGACATTTTTATTACCACAGCATAAAGCAATATTAAATGATTTCATGAAATGTAGCCAGAACATCTGTTATTAGATGTTAGAAATCTGATGTATTCAATTCTAGCAAACTGGCAGACAGCCCTCTCTAAAATAATGTTTAACTGTTGGGGCAAGAAGTTCTGGAGTGTTCCATTCTTTCCACATGTCACATGCTGTTCTTCTTCTTTCTGATGATGTCCATCAAGGACAAAGACTTTTCTGGACAGAGGGATAACATGCCATGTGCTCTTTCCCCCTAGGTTTGAGTTTAGAAATCCCAGGCCCATGTAGAAAGACAGTCTGTTTGTAATGGGCAGGGGAAAGAATACAGATTTAAAGGTTTGTAAATAGACCTACACAGATTGTAAGACCAACCCTGAGAGCTGAAAATCAGTCGTATTCATGTGTCTATGATGCTACCTTCAGCTAACACTTCCACACCCTCACACATCACACAATGCTATACCTGTTTGTGCAATGCAAGGGGAAATTCTCAAGTCCTTCACTCACCACAGGCAGGAGTTCATTTCTTTAAGATGGATCAATGTTCCTAAGAGCATCATTTCTTTCTTTCAGCAATCAAAGTCATATCTTGTTTTCACCTTTTTATTGGTTATTTTATTTATTTACATTTCAAATGTTATCCTTCTTCCGAGATTCCCCTCCACAAACCCTTTATCCTCTCCCCATCCCCTGCCTCTATGAGGGTACTCTGCCAACTGCCCATCTACTCCTGCCTCAGCACACTAGCATTCCCCTACCCTGGGTCATCTAGTCTCCACAGGACTAAGAGGCTCCCCTCCCAGTGATGCAACATTTTGCTACATATCCAGGTAAAGCCCTGAGTTCCCCTAAGTGTAATCTTTGGTTGGTGGTTTAGAAGTACAGAGGGTCATGAATTTGAAAGTAGGTGTGTAGCAGTAGGGGAAGGGGAACTAGGGACAGCCACTAAACTGTCCCAGATGCCATGGACCCAGAGATTCCCAGGACCCAACAGGGATGACATTAGCTTAAATATTCAAGAAAGGGGAGAGAGAACCTGTAAAGACCATATCCAGTGGATAGGCACAGTCCCCAGTTGAGGGATGGGACCACCTCCCCACCTCAAAAATATTATTCTAGAATTCCTTCTGTTAAAAGGAAATGAAAGGACAAAGAGTAGAGCAGAGACTGAAAGAAAAGCCACGCAGAGACTGCCACACCTAGGGATCCACCACATCTGCAGACACAAAACCCAGACAATATTGCCGATGCCAAGAAGTGCTTACTGACAGGAGCCTGCTGTAGTTGTCCCCTGAGAGGCTCTGCCAGAGCCTGACCAATATAGATGTGAATATATGCTGCCAAACATTGGACTGAGCATAGGGACCCCAATGGAGAAGTTGGGACAAGGACTGTAGGAGCTAAAGGGATTTGCAACCCCATAGGAGGACTAACAATGTCAACCAACCAGACCCAGAAAAGCTCCCAAGGACTAAACCACCAACCAAAGAGTAATATCTTGATCCCAGGACTCAGTCTTCTGCTGTGTGTGTGTGTGTGTGTGTGTGTGTGTGTGTTGATTGGCAGCAAAACAAGCAAAAAAGAAAAAAAGAAAAAATAATGGAAAGGACAAAGTGTTTTGGAAAACGAAGACTGTCAAAGCAGGAAGCCATCCCATCGTTTACTCCTCAATAGGCTTCCCTTCATTGCTCACTTACTCACTAGTTACTTTATTTTTCAGAGGTTACCTATGCTTGTTCTATGCATTGGGAGATGGGAAATAAAAACATAAAGAGGAGAGTATCCATCAACTCCAGAAGTTGACAGTCTGATAAGGAAAGTAGGGCCCTGGCATCAGCTACAAAGCAAAGCTTTGTCATTTATGGGAGTTACAGATAGTGCGCAGTGGAACATGAAGTGGGGAAGACATGAAATGTCTACTGGAAGTTTCCAGAAAGAGATTAATGAAGGACATGAGATTCAAGTTGGGCCTCGGGAAGGACAGGGTGTTGGAAGAAGGGAAAGGCAAGGCTGATTGTAGTGGGAAGTGGTAACTGGAAACAAGCCATCCCTTTAGGACAGCAAGAGGTGTCTGGCAGATCGTTGGTGTCCCTGAAGTCTGTGTAGAATAATCATGGAAGATAAAGGCTTCTATAGACCATAAGATTCTAAACCTGAACACAACTTTAATTTGGGGAGATGAATCTGAGATCATTACTCTAAATAGACTGGGAGACACCTGAAAAAATGCAGGCCAACAACGAGAAAAGGCCACATTGGCCTGTGGAAGAGGGCACCCAATCAGAGCTTTATAACAGAGAAACCTACACAAGTTATGTGTTATGAGCGGCAGACGGCTTTGGGAATTCTGGAGTGAACTTTGTTCTGGCTTGGACCTACCTATGTTTGGTTACAATTTCTCCAGGACAAGGTCCCTGTATGTCATGGAAAGTTTGGTGAAAACGGAAGACTAGTAATCTCTCCTAGATTTTGGGAGGGCCAGGTGAGCTAACGTACACAGGAGCTGAATGAAGCTGAAGATCCCTCAGAAGTTCCTTGGGGTCAAAGAAACTACCTGGGTATTTGACACAAACAGAAGGTTGTGGTCCTGTGAACCTCAGGGCTTTGAGCCAAGATGAGTCTGAAAGTGGAGAATCACATGGCTGCAAATTGAAAAGAAGAAAAAGAGTGTTCTCATTCAGAGATAGATCAAAGTTCAACAAAACTTAAAACAACAGAAGACTGAAGAAGATATTTCCTAATGGAACTGTTAAGACCTTTTGACTATAAGTTTCCAGGCAGCTAAAAAAATAAAAAGTTGATGGACTAACAAGGTTGGTCCTGTTTGAACTTCTGGATTCTAACAATAATAAGTAACATGGAAAGAAAATGTCAACCAAACGCATATGTTTGTCAATCATATAAATGACATAGAATTAACTTCTAAGTAAATTTAAGTAGAAGTGTAATAAACAGGTAAATAACGCATAGGCAACGAATGTAAAGGAGACATTCATAGACAGGAAACATTAGTGATCTGTATACGAAAGTCCTCCCATTAAATCCTGACCAATGAAATTCAAATAAAATAAGGCTATTTTTAACTGATTATACAGGTAAAGTAGCCAAAATTACTGAAAAAGCTATTTTTATGAAAAAGTAAGAAATGATTTATCAAATTTACTCTAAGAGTAGGGGGAAATAGAAAATATAACATGCTTTCTGACATTAAATTTTGTGTTAGGTTTTTATCTGTAAAAGTGATGGAGACTCTGAACTATCATATTTTCATTGGATAATTTACCCACAGGCATAAATATACAATAGTGAAAATAGACACAAGTAAATATTTATTGTATTATTGGTTAAATCATAAAAACCGAACAATAAAACAATATAAATGTTGTGGTATGCCTTATTTCTTCTTATTATAATTAGAAACATAGACCTTTTTAGAAAAGTAAAGCTTTCGGTAACATATATTTGAGATAAAATGAATAGTCTCCCATTTGTTTAAGTATGCATATATAAAAACCACATATATTGGTATACTAAAATAATGCCTAAAACTACTGTAATCAAAATATTACCTGCTTGTCTCTGGGTTAGATTGCTGATGTTTTTTTTTATTTTCCACATTGTTTCTATTTAAAAATAAAGTCTTTATTTTTGCCAAAGCAACCAAATGAATATACTAAAGTATAAATGTAGAATGAGAAGAGGCCCAGGAGGTAAAGGAGAAGGGGAACTAGAGAGTGCGTCCTGTTAAAATGGACCCATGGGATGCTGATTGATGGAGCGGACGGAGTGATGACATAGGTCAGTGCCACTGAAAGAAGCGTCTTCCATTGATAGTTTCCCAGCGAAGGGGCAGTCTGCAGCAGGCAGGACCACGTTTGGAACACCGGACTCAGTAAGTCAGAAGAAGGAAGCATGCCCAGAGCTTGTACTGTGTTTTTTGTGGTAAAACAAGGCAGGGCAAAAGAATAATGTAACAAGATCTGAGATATGGGTATGTTTTCTTCTCTGAAACTTCACTGTAGGCTAACTTTGGGCAGAGGTACTATGACTCATTGTTTGGCAAGTAGGAAATGCAGAGGGTTATGAACTTGTTGGTTGTTTTGGGAAGAAAGGTGTCCAGGTCACTTTATTTTCTAAAGTTATCACCTAAACCGGGATGGATAGACTATCTCTGACCATCTTAGCTGCACAAAACATAAAAATAAATCATGAAAAAAAATTGTAAGGTGACAAATAGGCCCAACATTGGTATAAAGTACTTGCTAGCTAAGTGTGAAGTCTTGAACTTGGATCCTCTAAACACATATTTCAAGTTGGCTCACCTGTAACCCCAGTTCCCAGACAGCAGAGACAGAGGGCCAACAAGGCACATTGGCTAGCTTGTTTATCGATATCAGTAAGCTCTAGGTTTCACTTAAACTCTGTCTCAATGAACAATGAATGGGAGGAGCAACCTATGAAGATTCCTCTTGTCAACCTTGAGCCTTCACATTCACACACATGCATCCATGCTGCACACAGATGCACTCACACAATATAAACATACATAGACACATGCTAGAGCTAGTCACCTCCCATGGCTTCAAACTTAAAAGTATAGCTTAAGTTGTTCCAGGAAAATTTCAACAGACTTTGGCAAAAAATGTGTTAAAGAATGTTAACAGTTTTAGAGAGCAGTTTTCTAGATGGGAGTCAAGGACAGGCATCCAGGGCCCAGTGAGGCTGGGTGCAGGCACAGAAAAAGATAAATACATTTATCTTGGGGTTATGCGTGAATGCTTATTAATAATGACATAAACTCAGAAATTTGTCAACTATTCTTGAAATTTGAATTTTTTTGAACAGATGTTTGTCTGCATCAGAAGGTGGTGTCTGGACGTTGCTGTGAGACGAGCTAATCATTGTTCCATTCGGAGCATTTCCCATCATTCTGTGTTGCCTCTGACTCATTTGAGAAGCTTCTGTCCTCTCTTTTTACCCACACTACTGCCTACAGGCCCCTCCCCTACACATTCACGTTAAGAAACAATGAATGGTTTCTTAAGCTCTGCCATCATACAAGAAATAAATTTTAAAAAAAAAATGTGTCCTAGATCTCTCCAGTGTCTGTAATCCTGAACATTTTCACAAGTAAGTCTCTTCTATCAGTTTATATTAGTCTTTGATGTTAGTTTTTGAAGTTTGAGCTTATAACATATACTCCAGGATAGCCTTGAATCCATGATCCTCTAGCTGTATATCCTGAGTTTTGGACTTACAGGCATGCACCACTATGCCTGGCTTATATTTTTCCCTTTCATGAAATTAACAACAATCTTCATAGCCAGCTCCTATATTAGACTCAGACGAGTGACTTTTTTCATGAATTAATTATTCCATTCTTTATTTCAATACAGTTTAATCATGTGCAACACATTCTGCAGGATGTCCTAATTGATGTCTCTCTATTTATTTGTGTTTGGTTTAGTAACTAGTGTCTTCAAGTGCTTGAGAGAGGCCAGATGAAGGAAAGAGGCATAAAACACCTCCCACATGTCAACTGATTCCACATGACAAGGCCTGGCTGTGTGAAGCAATAAACGTGTCCTGTTGACATCGGGCTGAGCAATGCCAACAGGGACATTGTTAGAGGAATAACAAGCCAACGTGGCGATTTCTCTGGGCCTGACTTTTTGACTTGCAACTGCACATTCTTTGCTCCTGATATGGAGACTATTTACAGAATATTCCAAGGAGATAGCCCATGGTATTGGCCGTACCCTGTTTTGGAATTATTATTTTGTTGTGATTTTTTTTTTCCCTCGTTTGTGAGTCAAAAAGATTGTGAGTTTAAAAATACATCATACATTTGATCTTGTTTATGCAAGACTCACTCCTCTTTCATGAACTCTCCAAGTTGGGGCTGAGAGAAAGGAAGATGTCCACAGGGAGGATGAAGAAAGAGCTCCCTTTCCCCCTCTGGGTACATTGTCTCCTTTGGAGATAAGAGATCCAGGAAAAGAAGTGCTAACACTTCAGGGAATGACTACAGCAGCCTGATGCCTTTTACCAAGAAATGAAGTCAAAAGGAAAATAATTACCCATCAGTGGGAGGGGAATACAGTTCAAGCCAACTTTCCCCGTAGCATTCTCCAGTGCATTATGTGAAAACAATACAGATAGATAAAGCAAACAGGAGTTGTACAATACACACAGACATTCACCCAGCACCACCATAGATTAATCACAAAAGAGTTTTCTTGATTTAATCACACATAATTTCCCGTTTATTTCTTTGGCTGAACATTCTCTCGAGGCAGCCTCACTCGTTTGCATATCCCAGCACCACATACAGGATAATAATATTTAACTTGTCAACTATAGATTCAACCCCCTTTAGAGTTGTGAAGAATACCAAATTGCTGGTAGAGAATTCAAGTACAGTGGGCCTCAAACCAAATCCTTTAAGTTCACCCAAAGTCAGTATCTCCCTCATCCAGAAATCTTCTGAATGATCACCACATCAAAGGTCTTTCCAGCTCAAAAATGTTCACACTCTTACAACAGTTATCCTAAATATTTAATTGTTATAGGTTTCTTTGGTTAAATAAAATGTAATTCTCAGACATCTTGAAAGATCAGCTCCCTGATGTCAAAGAATAGGGAAGAGTTCCTTTATTATATTGTTGGAACTCCTGGATATCTATCCAACGCCTTTGCTCACTTTCTCCTTGGAATGTCTTCCTTCATTCCTGTGGTTTCCTTTCCTTTATCCATTTCCTTCAGAATCCTGTATCTTTTGCTCTTTATCTTGATTGACTTTGGTGGTCTTATTTCCCTGTGAATATATGAAGAAATGCTCTCATCACTCTACAGTGATGTGTCCAAGAAATCTAGCAGTCACTCCTTCCATAATTCTAGAATCAGCGTTTCTAATTTTTTAAATTTTATTTTATGTATATGAGTGTTTGCTTGCAAACGTGTCTATGTGCCAAATGTATGAAGTACCCAAGGAAGCCAGACGAGGGCACAGGAATCCCCTATAACTCCAGTTACAGACATTTGTGAGCTGAGTGGGTGCTGGGAATCCAAACCAGATTCACTGTACGAGTAGCCATTTGTTTTAACTGGTGATTTATTTCTCCATCCTCTAGAATTAGTTTTACAAACCTCAAGGGGTTTCTGAATCAAATGATTGGTACAAAACCATCTTACATAAAATTTGTGAAATAATTAAGATGAAGATACTATTAATAGTAGGACCATTAAATATGTCTGTAGCCTATATTGCTTCTGGCATGGATGTATTCTTGAAGCTTACTTCGTATTCTTCCAGGACATTTGCTTCCACCCCATTGCATATCCTTATAGCCATGTGACTTCTAACCTGGGAGTGGAAAGACTATACCCATTGTAACCTTTTGTCTATCCTTGCTCAGTTCCTTTCTTTGCTGGTTTAAATGGAGTAAATAACTGTAGAAAGTGGCAGGGTCTCTGTTCTTTTGGTTTATAAAAATACTGGAGGGATAAGAGATAGTCTAGCAAACCTGTTTATTCTATACAATACTGTTAACCTAGCCAAGAATCACATATATTATCTCAATATACTGTAATTTGGGGGTTGTTATAGCAGCTGACACTGTATCAATTTGGGCAAGTAAAAGCTAACAACAAATCAGCCACTCTGTCAGAGTATCTCAAAAACATGTGGACATTCATTTAAATGCCCTGCCTTCTGGATCTGCAGTCCCTATGAAGTTGCTTAGCTTCTAAGGTCTTAAATTTTCTTCTGAAAAATA
Source organism: Mus pahari (assembly GCF_900095145.1). Taxonomy (NCBI): domain Eukaryota; kingdom Metazoa; phylum Chordata; class Mammalia; order Rodentia; family Muridae; genus Mus; species Mus pahari. The sequence goes on along the minus strand of NC_034596.1, from coordinate 9,399,061 downwards.
CCTTGGGTATCTCAGTGAATCCCATGAATACCTTAGAAATAGAAGTATTTTGAAATACTTCAAACAAACCGTGTAACATTACAAAAGAAGGACTATATTGTTATAATTGTTTTATATATGTATGCATGTATATGTATGTATAGTATAATCTTTACATAAATCAATAATATCAATATGAAGTCTGGATGGTGTTGCTTGTTATGGATAAGAATACTGAAGGATGAATGTTCTTTGTCAAGGTAACACATATGTCATGACAGTCATTTAGTCAATATTATTTTTTCTTACATTCTTGTCTCATGTCTGAAAGTGTGAAAATTCCAGTCTAGAATGCAACATTATGATATGGAATGACAGCTTTCATACATAGTATTTTAAAAGTCAGGATACATGGTTTCCACAAATTACCAGAGTTCTCTAGGACTTTTGAGTTTGCTTGCAATATAGTGAGATTTTACCTGTTAAGATCAATGAGGTCATATTTGGCTAGATCAACATCTTTGGTACAATTTATATCAGCATCCATTCAATAACTTTTAATGGAAATGACTCATTCCTTTCCAAATATTGATCAACAAGTACACATAAAGAGGGAATATGTTACAGATGCCTGGGTAAGTAGATGTTGGTGACTGAATGATATCTGCCTTGGACAACATGAAAGCCGGCTGGCAGGTTTGTACGGAGAAACCGTGATCATATGTAATGTACTGTTAGAATTAATAAGTGCCTTAGTTTAATGGAGTCCAGAAATCTGTCTTGTTAGTTTATTTTAAGGTGTACTGTACGGTGTTATTAACTAGGTTCTATGCTGTGCAGGAGGCTTCTAGCATATGTTTGTCTTGTATAACTGAAACTTTATACTTACCCATTCACCATGCACTTTACTTTTGTGCATAGCTCTGGCTTAAGTTTATGTTTAGTATGGCTGTAAATGATTGACAGTATTAATCAACCATACAACCTACATCAGACATGCACATGACTGTGGATAGAACTTAGTCGAATGTATCAATGGAATCCTGGTACTGGCTCAATGAGTGATACAAAGCAAATAGTCACGCAGTGCTCTTTAAAGGATGCTACAGCTTGTTAGCTTATGGATAATATTAAGATATCTGGAAAGGACATATCTAAAACAACCGGCACAGCTTGTTTTTAACTTAAATAGGGTTAACTGACTGTAATATAGCTTTTTAGTCATCTATATCTATGTAAAAATGAGTTAAATAATCCATGCCTCACTAACATTGAAAAGTGGTGTTGATAAGTCACCTGTAAGTTATGTCAGGTTCAGTAATGCGGTACATTAAAAACAGTAGCATAGTGGGCATTCTATAATTATTGCTAAACTAGTAACATTCACAGTATTCATTTCACAGTGTAAATTTCATCAGTTTAAGGTCTTGTGTATCAGGGCTGACAACACAGTTCAATGGGTGAAGTGTTTGCCTTGCAAGCATGAGGAACAGAATTCAGATCCCAATAATCCACACAAAATCTGGGTGGGTATGGTGGCACCCTGTAACCCGAGCACAAGGATAGCACAGAATTCTCAGAGCAAGCTAGCTAGCTAGACTAGCCAAAGTAGTAAATTCTGGGTTCAACAAGGGACTCTGCTTCAGTATGTAAGATAGAGAGCAATTGAGGAGGAAACATTCATTCTTAGTTCAACACACACACATGCACACACTCACATGAATGTGCACACACACAGTACATATGTGAGCCCACACACATACATAAGAACATGCATACATATATATGCATAAAGGAGAGATTACTTATAAAACTGTTCTGTTGGTTTGCTTAGGGGTTTTTTGTCTTTACTACCAACTAGCCATCTATCATCACTTTGACTTATGCTTGAATGTCCCTTGGAAATTGAAACTTCTAATTGACTCTGAATTTGGCATTATAATAAGATCACACTGTAGTATATGTGAAACAGTGTGAAATAAATGACTTTGTATATCCTATGAGTAGATGAATCTATTTTTCTGATGATCATATGTGGATATAAGTAGATGAATATGTAAATATATCATAAACGTGTGTATATATCATTTGTAATGTACTAGTTTTGCCTTTCTCCTCCCTACTTTGTCATAATTACCTTATCCATCACCACTTACACATATAAAGAAAGAGACTTACTCAAAGCATCTCAAGGCCATGGTGTCAGAAGGATGAATTAATTGTCTTTGGGGATCAGTGGCCATTTCATTGATTTATGATTTTATTTGCATGAACAATTCCAGACTTGGGGATACTTCCAGAGAGGCAGGGCTGTCCTATACCACAACGTATTTTTTCTCATACTTTAGATTCCAACTAATAAAAAAAGGATGCTATTTCTTTTTGTCAGCATACTGACATGCCAGGAGTGATGGTAGGCTCCTGCTGGTAGACAGAGGCAAGGCTATGGCTCAGCCATGTGTGATCACAGCTAGGTAGTTCAACCTGTCTCAGTAAAGGAGCAAACACCAGACTGCATAACTCTGCAGGTGGCTGTTAATATAAAATTTATAAACATAACATTAGGTTCGGAGAAATTTGGATGGGAGATCTTCTATTAGGAACGATGTGCCTATGGGGCCTTTAAAAAAGAAGAGTATTAAGTTGTTTGTCATTGTATTATGGTTTTGGATAGGATGTTTCCATCTAGACAACATTTTAAGATTTATGGTGACATCAGACTGAAGAATGATGTATTTTTAAAATGCTTGCATGTTACCTTCCGGCTGAGGGAAACTTTGCATGGTTCCTACTGCTTTGGCTAGATTATCTTTCCTTTGGCTCCCCAGAGCAAGTCCAAGATTTGGGAATTTTGAGCCTGCCTAGAAGGGAGCTTTAGCTTTTCAATACACAATGGATGGCATGGTCAGAGAGGGAACAGATCTTATGGAAAGAACAGAAGATAAAGTTCAATGGCTTCAGTTTCAGATACATCACTGAGATAGCTAGACATTTTAGGTTTGTGTGTGTGTGTGTGTGTGTGTGTGTGTGTGTGTGCAGAGGGTGGGACAGATGAGGGTGAAGGGGAACACTTTTTCTCTGTGTACAAATCCATGAGTCTGTTTAAGCATGTAGGTATACGAGGAAGCTAGAAGGCAAGTTTAGATGTGGCACCCGTCTTGGAATTCATCATATAGGCTATGTGCACTGGCCAGCAGTCCCCAGAAATCTACCTATCCCTTCTCCCTTGGCACTGGGATGACAAGTGTGTCCCACCAAACTTGTTTGTTTTTAAACCTGGATTCTGAAGATAGCACCTGAGTCGTCTTGCTTGCAAAAACAAGTCCATTTTCAACTGAGCCTTTTCCTCAGACTTGCTTCGTCAATAAACTTCTGAACCTTTTCCTGTAATCATGATGGGAAACATGTACATATGTCATTCAGGTCACCCTTAAAAAGAACTGAAGTTAGCTGGCATCATCCTGAGCATGGAACTCTCATGTCTTCCTTAGGGTTTTATTGCTATGAAAAGACACCATAACCACAGAAGATCTTATAAAGGACATTTTATCTGGGCTGGCTTACAGTCTCAAAGGTTTAGTCCTTTATAGTCATGGCCAGAAACATGGTGGCATGCAGGGAGATAAGGAGCTGGAAGTTTGACATCTTGAGTTACACAGGGAGCAGAAGGAGACTGTGTGCCACACTGGGCATGGCTTGAGCATATAAGATCTCAGAGCCTCTCTCCACAGTGACACACTTCTTCCAACAAGGTCATACCTATTCCAAGAACGCCATAACTCCTAATAATGTCACTCCCTATAGCCAAACATTCAAACACATTAGTGTATGGGGGGGTCATTCTTATTAAAAACCATCACATCCCAGAATCCACTGCAGCCTTCTGATGAAGGCCAAATCCTTTCTGGGGTGCTCTCAAGACTGAGTACAGCTAGGTAAGGGTCTCCTTGGTGCTGTTACTACAGGGTCCCGCTAGCTCGTCCAGTCCTCCAAAGGTTCATTGGAACCGGCTGCTTATCCTATAGGAGCTGTCTTTCTCTTTCCTCTTCTAACTCCGTTTTCAGCTTTCAGATACACAGCTCATTCACAGACTCCAGTTTTTACTTCTCTTTATTTTACCCCACACCTTTTATACATTAAACTCCATTGATTCTGAAACCTAAGACAATCGTTCAGTTATACCTCTCTTTTTAACTCTTCAAAACACCCTGTTTTGAGCTGGGCGATGATGGCACACACCTTTAATCCCAGTACTTGGGAGGCAGAGGCAGGTAGATTTCTGAGTTCAAGGCCAGCCTGGTCTACAGAGTGAGTTCCAGGACAGCCAGGGCTATACAGAGAGAAATCCTGTCTTGAAAAACCAACAAAACAAAACAAAACAAAACAAAACAAAACAAAACAAAACAAAACAAAAAAAAACCAAAAACAAAAACAAAAAAAAACCCACCTCATTTTAATTGTTTCTGTAACTTATATGTGAAATAATTTTAAATAATGGAATCAATTTGCAAGAGTTTTATAGTGTCATAAACAGATGGATTCTATCTTTGACACAGGGTAGAATTTAGAATGGTATGAAATATTAAAAGTAAAAATATACTCATAAATGAATGAAAAAATTGGAGGGTACTCAGATATATTATAAAAAGCTATATGAGTTTTACAATGAAGTAATAGAAATTATTTCTGAAAATATGCTACATCTCATAGGAGGATTCTGCTTGAACTGCTCTGGTCCAACACCTATGTCAGCAGTTGGCTTTCATATGGATCATGTGCCAATTCCATAGTAATAGAATGCGATAGTGGGATATCCATGTGATGCTCCACTACAATCCTGTTCAGAGTTAAAGATCACTATGGTGACAGAACTCATGTGAAACTATATTACTATAAGCTGAGAAAATGTCCAAATTAGCAAGAGACAAGACACTCATTGCTGATACTGTTTATAAATTATTAAAATGCTATTTCATTTTTAAAGCATCAGACATAAAATGGGCTGTCAATCAACACTTTTGAATAAAATTGTATAAATTTACGTGAGAGAGATCCCAAGTCTATGATTAAATGTATATTCTGAAAAATACTATATATTCTTAGTAAGTATTCTTTTGACATGACTCAGATTTCAAGGCCACCTAGGACAGTGGTTCTTAACTTTCCTAATGCTACAACCCTTTAATACAGATCCTCATGTAGTGGTGACCCCCAATCATAAAATTATTTTCATTTCTACCTCATAACTTAATTCTGCTACTATTATTAATCAAATGTGAATACCTGATGGTCTTAAGCAAACCCCATTTAAACGACATTTAACCCTCACAAAGGGCTGGTAATCAATAAAATGAAACCGCAAAGGATTAAGAATGGTGAAGAAAGGGAAAAGAATCTTTCATTTATCATTTATTGCTGAGGTTGTTTGGAGAGATATGACTCCCATAGACTCATTCATGTGTTTGAATGCATGACCCACAGGGAATAGCAAACACTATTAGGAGATGTGGCCTTGTTGGAATAGGTATAGCCTTGTTGGAGGAAGTGTGGTCACTGCGGTTGTGGTCTTTGAGGTCTCCTGTGCTCAGGTTACACCCACTGTGGCACAGTTTCCTTCTCGTCTGTGGATAAAGATGTAGAACTCTCAGCTCCTTCTCCACAATGATATCTACCTGCATACTGCCATGCTTCCTGCCATGACAACAGTGGACTTAACCTCTGAAAGTGTAACCCAGCTGAATTAAATATCTTCTTTATACGAGTTGCTATGGTCACAGTGTCTCTCCACAGCAATAAAAGTCCAACTAAGACACCACCTATATGACAATCTATCATTCACATAATTTTCAGCTACTTTTCTATTGTATATTGAAAGAGCCATGGTAACCAAACTCTTAAGTATACATAAAACTTCAAGTTGAACGAGTTGAACATTTAAGAACTCTATTGACATTTTTTTTTAATCCAACAAAAGACTAATTGAGATATGTAATGGTTAAATTACTTGAATAAACAGTGCGAACTAGGAACGAGTAGAGCTGATGGAAAGATACTGTGTGGTAGTGGACCAGATGGCAGTGAACTGTTAGAGCAGAGTAATGGCCTATAAATCTCACCTTGGGTGTCAGCAGGAGAGGGGAGAGCTCCTGGAGAAAAGGATAGGGCAATAGCCCCTGAGATGACCATATGTTGTATTCCAGGATTCCACGTCAGAAACTCATAAGCTTGGTTACTTCAAGAGAATACTTTCACATGGGTTATCAGTGGACAAAAACTTGACAATCTGTTGAGAAAAGGGATTCTGCTTTGCTGCAGAGTCAAGAAGACTGATAAATCAGTTAGTGAACACTGGGTCTTGCAGAACCCCAAGTCTCTCAAGTCCTCTGATTTTCCAAAGGTCAAAGACTTGGTGGTTCCTTTGTCTCTGTTGCTTTGGATTTTTCTGAAGTCCCCACCAGACTCAGATCTCAGACTCTTCTCTTCTTGCTCATACACGGGCTTTCCATTCTTACCCCATCTCAACGAACAGGTTCCCTACACTCCCTTGAAACTCCCCTGCTACTTTGATGACTTTCATCTTAGCTCTCCAGACTTGAAATTCTAAGTCATCCAAAAGACTGAACCCTTACTATCTCCATGTATCTTCCTAAAGAAAATACTATTTCCTCCATATCTTACTAAAGTCAATGACTAATCATTAAAAGTTCTCTGAGTAATAACATTTATGGTACAGAAAATGATATGGTCCTAGGTTCCTGATCTAGCCTCCAAAGTAACTTGAATTCTAGTGAAGATAAGCAGGGATATGTGTGAGTCAAGTCAGAAAATGTAAAGGGAAGACCAGATAACTCCCTCTAGACAGCTAAAGGAAACTGTCATGAAGGACATGACATTGACTTGAGACAATAAGTGACAGGTGAGGTTTTAATACCCAGGAGAATAGGGAATGAACTCCCATGTGCAAAAGATGCATGTATATGAAACCACACATACAACAGCAGGCTGTTGACACAGAAACATGCCCTATAGTAGTAGCTCACTCAGAGTTACCTTGTTTTATGGTCAGTGATCACTGCTGGTTGCGTGTACATCTAATTGCAACTTTTCTCTCCAGTTGCTACACAGAGCAGGAAGCTGATGCCCTCCTGCATTAACTAGAGCAGCGACAGAGCTCTGGCAGGTGTTCTGTGAGTTTGATCTGTGAAGGGCTATTGAGAACCTGCAGAAGAAAGTAGGAATGATTTCATCGGACAAGCATGTGACTGCACTAAGCAATCTGTTTTTGTAGGATGAGGTCCCAGACTAAGAAGGGATGGGCCACGGTGTGGTACAAACCCACGGGGAACAGGCTTGCAGCTGCCCCATGTCTCTAATAATCCACTGACGTAGATGGAGCGGACTCCACTCTCCAGCTTACTCATAAGCTGTGGCCGCGAAACCCAGGCTCTGTGGGTAGAGGCACCACAATTTCTTTGGGACTACTGCCAGCTACATGGTAACTGGGTCAGGGAAGTCCCAGCCATGGCTAAAACATTTAAAATGAATAGAGCCGATTACATTTTGTTCCCCAGTTTTCCTTGAACAGATTCGTGGATTCACTTTCAAAATTTCTAAGCTGTGTACATTTTGAGAGTATATCTGGAGAAATTTATGGTTTTGAATAAATAATTGAGAAGTTCTTTGCCTGTAGTTTTTTCTTTTGGTTGCAAATTAATCCAGTGGTCAGAAAAATAAATCTTTATAGCTTTACACCATGTTTTCCCAACAGTTGATGTTCATGCTAAAAACATTCTTTGTAATAAATTTGTGCTACGTGATTGTACAAACCATAGGTCAATGGAGCTGTTTCAGGCTCCTATAGTTTTAAAGCCTTCCCTTCATTGCAGATGCCTCGGGCACCCATTCTGAGATCAGGTCCAGCTCCTGTTCTGAGATCCTGTGATCTGCGACCCCCAAACACCCGCCATGTTGCTTGTGTTGCTAAGGAGTAGAGATACTGTATTCTTTGTTGTCTATTCTGACCAGACTGGTATTTGCTTTGTTGCCGCCAAAGAATTATGTTTCTGTCAGCCCGGTTTTCTTGGCTTTGGCAAATCCTGGTTGTATTTCCCAATTACAAACTCATGACTCATCTTGTAGCATCTCCGGATTTAAAATTAGCCCAACAGATTGGATTTGTTAAACTGAAAACAGCAGGGAAGGATGAGTGATCCTTCATGATGACAATCCCCGTTATTGGTGGAGCCTCAAGAAACTCACAAGAAAATGCAGAGAGATTGTACAAGAAGAGTTTTAACTCATTACAAAGTTTGACTGTTTAGTCTGAGCAGGATAAATAATCATATTTTGTAAAATCCCAAGGCCTGGTTATCCTGTTTTTAAAACAGTTTTGAACTAAGCCATAATAGCAAACTAGTCATTAATATGAGACTTGAATAAAAAGGTGCAATTTAATTTTCATTTGGCATATTCAACACAAATGAGAGAGAGGATCCCCTAGCCATGGCCAGGACCAGACAGATCCAATTTCTGTCCTTTGGTCTTTGTGACCAGAAAGAAATGAAGAGAGACAAGATCATTTCACCTCAGCTTTTCATTGTTCTAAAAAAAATAAAAGGCAACACTTGTTGTTTATTCTCATATTTCTAATCAGATGGCTCTCCCATTTCAAGAAGACACATGCAATTCCCCTTGCACTTGGAAGGGAAGAGCAATCAAATTTTGGCGAAACTGGGAGTGCTGACAAAGTCCTTCCTTCTGGTCAGCAAATGATTGCTTCACTTTTTTTTCCCCCACTCAAAACAGACTTACCCTCTGGCATAGCATCTTACTCCTTTACCTCATGAAGGGTACCATCTGAAATATCACACATGCATATCACTTTCTTCACCAGGTTTGAAGAATGTTTCTTTCAATTCGAGAATTCCTGAATGGTGTAGCAATCAGATAGGGCAATAACTGTTATCAATGCCCTTGTACTGGAGCAAAAGAGAGGATACTCATTAGTAGATGAGAAGATAAGACTATAATCCACCTGGGATGTTTTTGGTAAAAGCGACTCTTCCTTGATTCGATCCTGACTCTACTCTCTTAGGGGAGGTCCTTAGTGTTCATTTTGTTTGGCCTCTGGATCTGTGGTCTGAGTGAGTCTTCATTTTTATCTTTGTAGGCCATTTCTGATATAGTGTGACTTGTTTGGGTACTCCATTGCTTTCTTAGACACTGCCCCACTATTTCTGCACTTAAACCAGTTGGTTCTTTCCTAAGCTTAATGCTTTTTCACATAGCGCTTTGCCAAGTGTAGCAACCATCAACACCTTCATGCCTCACCCTGAGTCTTAGAACCAGAATTTCATTACATCCATAGTCTTTTTCTCATATCTCTATGAGTGGTTGTTTTATCATTGACTCATTCCTTACCTCCAACATTGGTATCCTCAGAAACCTCTCTCAAACACTTTCTCACATGTGAACAAATGACACTTGTGTATTTTTTGAGGAATGACACCAAATTTTGTTACACATTTTATACTATAGGTTGGTTATGGTGCCATGACAAGTTAACTCTATAATCTTATTAGCTTAACACACCAAATACTTGTTCACTATAATTTCTACTAGTTAATTAATCATTAAATATTGTACATACCATATTATCCAAGACCTCATTGACTCAGTTTCTGCAGGGTCATATGGGAGTAATAAATTAGGCACTTGGTGTAGTTCAGAAATTGATCAATTTTCACATATAGTAAAAGTGCTAAGGAACTCATTCTAAAACATGTAGCCAAAATTGAATGAAGATTTTTCCTGAATTCAACGCTCATGTCTTCTATATTTTCCTTCATTGTTCTAAGGTGTTAAATTTGTGGTCTTCTCTTGAGAGCATTGTACTTTAAAGCAGTACTTACAGAGTGTCTCATGCATACAAATCACCTAAAGATCTTTTATTTAATTTAGTTTAAAATTATTTTAAATGTATCCCCTTACCCAGTTTTCCCCCTTCCCGGAAACCCCCATCCCATCCCCCCTCTCCATGCTTCTATGAAGGTATTCCTCCACCCACCCCACCTACCCACTCTCACCTCCCTGCCCTCCCACATTCCCCTACACTGGGGCATCTATCAAGCCTTCATAGGACCAAGGACCTCTCCTCCCATTGATGCCTGATAAGGCTGACCCCTGCTACGTATGCAGCTGCAGCCATGTGTACTCCTCGCTTGGCAGCTTAGTTCCTTGGAGCTCTGGCAGTCTGGTTAGTTGATGTTCTTCCTATGGAGTTGCAAACCCCTTCAGTTCCTTAAGTCTTTTCTCTAACTCCTCCATTGAGATCCCTGCATTCAGTGCAATGGTTGGCTGCCAGCATCCAACTCTGTCTTTGTAAGGATCTGGCAGGGCCTCTCAGGAGTTAGCTACATCTGGCTCCTTTTAGCGATCATTTCTTAGCATCCACAATAGGGTTGGAGTCTGGAAACTGTATCTGGAGTGAATCACCAGGTGGGACACACTTGGATGGCCTTTCCTTCAGTCTCTGCTCTGCACTTTGTCTCCATATTTGCTCCCATGTGTATTTTGTACCCCTTTATAAGAATGACCAACGCACCCACACTTTGGTCTTCCTTCTTCTTGAGTTTCATGTGGTCTGTGAATTATATCTTAGCTATTCCAAGCTTTTGGGTTAATATCCACTTATCAGTGAGTGCATACCATGTGTGTTCTTTTGTGATTGGGTTACCTCAGGATGATATTTTCTAGGTCCATCCACTTGCCTAAGAATTTCACGAGTTCATTGTTTTTAATAGCTGAGTAGTACTCCATTGTGTAAATGTACCATATTTTCTTTATCCATTCCTCTGTTGAGGGACATCTGGGTTCTTTCCAGCTTCTGGCTATTATAAATAAGGCTTCTATAAACATAGTGGAGCATGTGTCCTTGTTATATCTTGGAGAATCTTTTTGGTATATACCCAGGAGTGGTATAGCTGGGTCCTCAGGTAATACTATGTCCAATTTTCTGAGGGATCCCAAACTGATTTCCAGAGTGGTTGTACCAGTTTGCAATCCCACCAACAATGTAGGAGTGTTCCTCTTTCTCCACAACCTCACCAGAATCTACTGTCACCTGAGTTTTTGATCTTAGCCATTCTGACTGGTGAGAAGTGAAATCTCAGGGTTGTTTTGATTTGCATTTTCCTGATGACTACGGATGTTGAACATTTCTTTAGGTGCTTCTCAGCCCTTCCGGTTTCCTCAGTTGAGAATTCTCTATTTAGCTCTAGTCTCCATTTGTAATAGGGTTATTTGGTTCTTTGGAGTCTAACTTCTTGAATTCTTTGTATATATTGGATTGTAGCCCTCTATTGGATGTAGGATTGGTAAAGATCTTTTCCCAGTCTGTTGGTTGCTGTTATTCACTTTACATCCCACTCACTGCCCCCTTCTCATCAACCCTTCCTCAAATCCTTCCCCCATCTTCCTCCCCTTCTCCTCTGAGCAGGTGCCTCCCCCCGCATGGGTATTCTCCCACCATAGTACTTCAAGTCTCTGTGTGGCTTAGGGGCTTCCTCTCCCACGGAGGCAGTCAAGACAGCCCAGTATAAAAGAACATATCCCACAAACAAGCAACAGCTTTTGGGATAGCCCCTGTTCCTGTTGTTTGGGACCCATATGAAGACCAAGCTGCACATCTGCTATACATGTGCGGGAAGACCTAGGTCCAGCCAGTATATGTTCTTTGGTTTTACCTACATATCTTATTAAGATCCAGAATCTGCTTTCTGGGAATAGGTTTGAGGTTCTAAGTTTATAGATCAGATGGTGCTGCAGCAGTGCTGCCAGGGGTAGTTGTGATAGTGGTAGTGTTGATGGCTGTGTTGTTTTTGGTGGTGATGTTGTTGTTGGTGGTGGTGGTGGTGCTGCTGCTGCAGCTGCTACTTGCTGCAATAATGATACTCCTAGGCATGTTTATAATGACCAAGGACAACAGTGGAAAATCTTGCAGATGTGAAGCTATTCAAAGCAACATCTTTCTGATTATTCAGAAATTGATAATTTTAAATCATATTAAATAATTTAAAAAGGTATATTGATAGGCAGTATATTGATAGGCATATTGCTGCTTACCATCATCAAGAGATTAAATACATATTAGTTGTGAATGTTATTTTGACTTTATGTTGAAAATGAAGAACATTAACAAGTCTGTTTCTTTGGACCCTTTAGGCATGGTTATACCCCTATAGTTTGTAATGAAGAAGTAGTCAGAGGGTCCTAGACAAAATGGATTGAACTTTTGAAAATGTTTAGACCAAAATATGTATGGTTATAGAAATATCTCTTTATTTTGAGTTTGACTGGCTTTAGAGACTATGAGAAAGAATGTCTTTATTGAAAAGACCCTTTTAGAGTTTATTCTCCCCAGATTTAAGGATAGAATTAAATCCATACCAAGAGGGAAAGGCTATCTTGGCTTCAGATCCAGAGCCTGCGATGTCCAGTTATGTAGTTTTCAAGGATTTTCAAAGAAGAATTGCCTAATGCACTCATAAATTTACATCAGTAAGAAGAATGCTTTCATGTAAATGCCATTCTTAACATGGGAGCAGCAGAGGGATGTAAATCAGAACAAATAGAAACTTGTTTCAGATTCCTCAGATCAACTGAGTCCAAGAGCCACTCAATGATAACTTTAAAAAATATTTATTTTTGCTGATTAAATTTGTTCTTTGACAACTGCATACATGCATGTAGAGCACTACTTTTACTGTCTCCCCAATCCCCTCCTATCTCTGTCCCACTGTGGTCACTTCCCCTCTACTCTGTCTTACTATTCCCTCTCTCTTTTCTTCATTCCTGTCCTTTTTCTTAGTTTTGTGACCCATTGTTTTAAACTATGACTACATATGTGTCAAGAGACTTGGAAATACCCTTTGAAGTCTCATGGCCTCGTTATTGGATACACAATTGAAGATGCTTATTGTACTTTCCCTATAAAGGATTAATATCCAGTAGGTCGGTATGGAAAGGAAGGGCTCTGTGAGCCCATTCCTGATCCATAATTGGATATCAACAGGCTCAATATTGTGCAGGTCCTGCAGGCAACCTCAACCGTTATGAGACCATATTTGCAATGAGTGTGTCATGTCCTGAAGATAGTATTTCATAGCCCTCTGTCTCTCTTCTGACTCTTAGGTTCTTTCTACTCCCTCTTCTGCAATGTTCTCTGAGTCTTAGTGGAGTATTATAAATGTACTGTCTAGAGCTCAGTACTCAATCATCATTTATTCTAAGCACCTTGAGCAGTCAATTAGAGTCTGTATTTGCTGTTGTTTGCTGCAAAGATATGTATATCTGTTTAAAGGTGAGGATTCGACTTGCCTATAGATAAGTATTTAGAATAAAGTTTAATGACACATCTATTAAGTAAAAAAACAGTCCTTAGTTCTCACTTTGATTCTATGTGTTTCTGCTTGTTTTGTTTTGTTTGTTTGTTTGTGTGAACTGGGTTTATAGTACTAAGCATATACTTCCTCTTTAAGAGTATGCTGAAAATCCAGGCTGAGAGTGATGGCTTACCTTATTACAGTCGTGTCACCATTGTGCCATTTGGCACATCTTTCCTGGAAGGTTGATATTACAGTTCATAGAGTTGATAGGTAGATCATTAATGTCTTATCTTTTCCCACAGCTTGAATAGCCTGCAGGGAGGAAGCTTCTAGATCAGTCCTGGTTAGATTATGTATTACACCAAAAGGATGTAATATCTTTGGGTACAGAGTTTTGTCATCTAGTTTTGGTAAGCAACCAATAAAAATGCCTATAGTCTTTGTTGTTTCAGTAAAGTGGCAAGCTACAAAATTAATGTGCAAAATTCTATAGCCTCCCTATATACCAATTTCAAGTACTAAAAAAAAAAGAGAGAGAGAGAGAGAATAGGGAAACATTATCATTTACTGGAATACCTTGAAATAAGCCCAAAGAAAGAAGTAAAAGACATAAATTCTAAAACACAGAAGAAAGGAATAGAGGAAGAACTCTAAAATATAGAAAGACCCCTCCCATGTTCATGAATAGGCAAGATTAATATTATGAAAATGGCCAACCTACCAAAATGTACCTATAGTTTCAATGCAATTCCATTTAAAATTGTATCTTCATTCTTCACAGAAATAAAACAAAACCCAAAATTCATAGAAAACCATGAAAGATTCCACATAGGCAAAACAATCCTAAACAATTATACCCCACAGAAAGAGACACAAAGATTAATAGAATAGAATGGATACCATATATCAACCCATACAAATAAAGCTTGATTCTTGACAAAGAGATAAAAAGAAATACACACTGAATGAAAGAAAACCTTTCCAACAAAAGGCTCTGAAAAAAACCAATATCCACATGTAGAAGAATAAAAATAGATACCTTCCTCTCTCACCATTCACAAAATAAACTCCAAATGGATAGTGGACTTCCACTCAAAACCTGGAGTCTGAACGTTCTAGAAGAAAAAAAAATCAGGAAGCAAACTGCAAGATTGAAGAATGGGTATGGTTATTAAATATGCTTCTAGTCACTCAGGAAATAATATCTTTAAGATACAAGAGTATAGAGATCAGATCTGTAGCTAAAAGAAAGAGGCATAGTTATTTGTGAAAACATGCCATTCACCATCCATCAATGTGAGGTCACAACATGGTCCAGGCAGCCTGTTTACCTTCCAGACCCTAAAGCTGGATATTTCCCAGACATCCTAGAGAAGCTTACTTAGGGCTGCGACTGTGCAAGAGAATTTAACTGGTCTGAGATCATAATAACATGGGCCTTGATTTGGCTTTGTAAAGTCAGCAATCTGCCTTCTATGGATTTTCTCACAACATCTTTTCACAGACCACCATGTCTCCTGCAATAATTTAATAAAAGCTCAGATCCACTGCTGGAAACTATGGTGTTGAATCAGGTCACATTACACAAAACTTTCCTGTTATTGCAAGGAGCCAGTCCCTTGGGAACCTTTCCTGGGAGTTTGTATTCAAGGCTGCCTTATCAGAAACAATGGTATTGTCGTGATTTTCAAATATTTCCTAACGTATTTTCTGATTCATGCTGTGTTCAGGCAAGCATTGTAGCCCTACCACTAAAAAACTGCCACTTAACTTAGAAATAAATGCAAATCAAGACATAATCAGCTTTCTCTCTCTCTCTCTCTCTCTCTCTCTCTCTCTCTCTCTCTCTCTCTGTGTGTGTTGTAAGATATGTATGTATTCCTATGACTAAACTACCTCACTGAGATATTTTTACAGTTCTAGTCAAGACAAGGTATGGGGAGTGACAGAATTGTTTGGTGTTTAACAGTGTCATGATTAATCTATTTTTTTCTCTTGTTTTGTTTAGTCATGAAGATGGTGCTAACTAAAACTTAAAGATTAAAAGTATATCCAAAATTCTATAGAGCCATAGTTCATGGCTTCTGTATCATTTAAGGAAGGCTAATAAATTCAAGGAAATAAGATCTGGTGGAAAGCAGAACAACTCGCTACACTTAGAAATTATCTTGTTCACCTTTTAGGGGGGATTGTAGAATGATGCATGATAAACAAAGTCAATGGCTGTACAGGCAAAACTTCCCATTTCATTCCTTCATTTGTCCACTGTTCCTTCACTTACCCCTGGAAAATATAGAAAATAAATACCCGAACTATGCCTCTTGAACTAAAGGGGAGGGTAAAACTCTTCGCTGGGGGCTGTTGAGATGGGGTGGTTAAGATGTTGTAAGTTAAGTACAACATACTGCTCTTGCAGGTCCCAGCACCCATGTAAGACAACCTACAGCTGTCTTTTATACCAGCTCCTAACACCAGCTCCAGGGAAATCTTCTGCTCTTGTCCTTTGTCTGTCTGTCTGTCTGTCTGTCTGTCTGTCTGTCTGTCTGTCTGTCTGTCTTTCTGTCTGTCTCTCTGTCTCTGTCTCTGTCTCTGTCTCTGTCTCTCTCTCTCACTCTCACACACACACACACAAACATATACACAAATACACACACACACACACACACACACACACACACACATATATACATCTTTAAAGATACTAAAACCCAGTTTTTAAAAAATTGACATTTGAAATGTTTCCTATCTAGTGTCAGGTCAAACTTCAGAATAATGGAAAAACTTGTACAACTACAGTATATATAGACATGAATATAAAATGACAAAAAGAGGTTGAGACTCAAGGCATGGGAAGAGAAGCAGATTTCAGCGGCTCTGTTGAACTTTCTGATCCAAACAAATGTTTTAAGGCACTCTTAGTGGTCCCCAGTTACCGGGCCTATCAGATTTCTGTCATTTGCTTACAGAAGTTTGAGAGCTTATACAAACTATTTTCTTCCCAAATGAACAGTTGATATTAAAAATCTAAATGAAGATTTGTGAAAGGTTTATGAGCAACAGCAGGAGATTTTAAAGAAGGCAGCCTACCTTATATGTCATAATCCCACTCATTTATCCTACAAACAGTTGTATCTCTTTAGTCAAGACCCAGTCAGTGTTCCTTGGGACAACTTCTAGAAACCCAGCATGCTTCATTCTTGTTCCAGCTGTTGCCTTCCTTCAACACTGTACCCATGACCTAACTACCCTAGGGTCATCTGTGAGTTTTCACATCCACTGTATTTCTGTTCTCATACCATTCTGCATCCTGGATAGATTTTACTTTTGTCTACTCTGAAGTGCTTTCACCCTGGACACACAGTATAACTACCTGTGGTGCTTCCTGATCACATTATGTACCATAAGCATAAAGAAAATAGCATGCAGACATTCCAGGGTCACCCTAATGACTCTGTAGTTGGGATTTTCACACCCAGGGGAAGGAAAGCAGTAGGGCATGATACTTTCAGAACTAGAGAAGAAGTTCCTAAAGGTTCCTCTAGAGACCCAGTCTCTGCTCCAAGTAGATGTGTTGCTCCTTGTAAGTCCCAGAAAGCCTACCCAAGGCTTATGCCCATGTCTGTACCCTTAGCAAACAGAACTTTCTTTTCCTAGGACCAATGAGTCTCCACAAACAACGTTATTTATACCAGAAATGATGCAAACCTTTAACCAGCTATTGAGGCCAATATCAGGAACCATTTAGTGTACACTTGCTTCTCTTTATTATGAATTTTCTTATTTATTTAGATTTTATTTAGGTATGGGCTGCATACTAATTTTTTATAGTCAAGTGTATTTATCTTTATAAAGAACAAATCATTTTTCATGTGTATATGTATGTTCCTATGTGTGCAAATGCCTGTGAGTATGTATGTGTACATGGAGGCTAGTGGAAACTTCAGCTATCAATCTTCAGTCATTCTACCCTTGTTCTCCCATTGGCCTTTTTGGCCAGTATCTGGGCTGATAGGCCAGTAAGTCACAAGGATCCACCTGAGTGTAAAACCACAGTCCTTGGATTCCACATATTGATACCAGAACAGTTTTCTCCTGTGGGCTCTGAATATGGCACTGGGATCTTAGTGATGGCAGGCAAGTTCTTGATCAACTGAACCATTTCAAGAATCCTCAAAGGACAATTTTAATTGCACCAATTTTCTGTAGCTTTTCCATTTTCTATTTTATTTATATTCACTCTTTTCTGCGTCCTTCCTCCGGTGGCTTTTGGATGTAGGTTGTTCTTTTCCCAGTTCCTTAAAGTATAAAAATAGGTTGTTGATTGAGATCTTTTTCTGATTTAATGTAAACCTTTTCTGTGGAGGTCCGATCACTTCTTTGTTACTCTTGAAGACTCTCATTTTTAAAAAACGAAACTCAATGTAAAAGCTCTTTCTCTCAGTAGGGACAGCCTTCATCTCTTGGTAATTTGTTCCTGATGTTTTTCTTTAGATTCCTTCATGCTCTTGGCTAGAATTTTAGCATATTCTGCAACCTCCTCTTTGTTTTTGTTGGTTCCTCATTTCTTCAGAGCAATACATTAGCATTTGTGCTGCAGGAAAAGCAAGGTGAAAAGGTACTAAATTCGAGGGGCCATGTTTTTTAACTCCTTTGTTTAAGGTCTTTCTGAAAACAATTGATGGACCTCATCTTAGCCCAGAAACTTGGAATATCCAAGACACATTATGGAAAACAGAAGAAAATCAAGAAGGATGATCATTTGTGGATACTTCATTCCTCCTTAGAATGAGGAACATAACTCCCATGAAAAATTATAGGTACAGCGACAAAGTTTGGAGCTGGGATGAAGGGATGGACTATCCAGAGAGGACCCCATTCGGAGTCCATCCCATCATCAGCCACCAACCTAGATACTAATGCTCATGCTCATGCCGGCAAGATACTGCTGAAGGGTCCCTGATATTGTGGCCTCTTGTGAGGCTACGCCAGTGCCTGGTAAACACCGAAATGGATGATCACAGCCAGCTACTGGATGGAACACAGGGTCCCCAATGCAGGAACTAGAGAAAGTACCCAAGTACCTGAAGGGGGCTGCAACCCTGTAGGTGGAACAACAACAGGATCTAACTAGTACCCCCTGGGTTTGTGTTTCTAGCTGCATTTGTAGCAGAAGATGACCTAGTCGGCCAACAGTGGGAATAGAGGCTCCTTGGTCTCCCAAACTCCATATGACCTAGCACAGGGCAAGGCCTGGGCCAAGTAGTGGGAGTGGGTGGGTAGGGGAACAGGGGTGGGGGGAGGGGTATGGGAATCTTTCGGGATAGCATTTGAAATGTGAANAAANAAAANAANAAAAAAAAAAAAAAAAAAAGTTTGCAGAGTCTGCTAGCTCATTAGGATCTCAACCATGGAAGAGCAATAATACATGTCAGTGCTGGAAGATACCTGCCTCCAACAGCCAAGCTGATAACTCTCAGATTGATATCCTCAATGCACATCCTCTCTTCAGTTCTCCTTGGTCAATAGGAGGATTACCCCATACTTAACAACTGGCCTATCCTGCCATGGTCAAGACGTCTTGCTTCCTAGGAAAACCTTGTTTGTCTTTCCCACTAGGGATCAGACCATAGAACCCTTTCTGTCTTCACCCAGAGCATCAGCAGTTAGTTCAGTGGCAATGCCTTTCTCATAGAAAAGTTCAGTTTGTGTTCAGTGTCAGCTTCATTGACCTGATACTCGGTACCTGGGAGGAAGATATTCATTCAGCTTCATCTTGATATAGCTCACCACTTAGGAGATAGCATGAAAAAGAGCTTAGTGTGTATCTTTACAACTGTAATTTTGTTCTCAATGCTGCTTTGAATTTTCTCTATAAGAATAAATAATTGCTCCAATATAAATCATATAGATGTCTGCCGTTTTTCTTTCTGTAGAGTCATATTTGCGAGAAATGAACTTAAAGCTATGTCTAAGTTCATTCCTGCCTTTCTTGTCTATCTTCATGTTGGTAGTGTAACTATTAGCATTTTGTCTAAGCTCCACCCCATAGTTACCTGGCAACAGCTTGCCCCCTCCTCTCTCTCTTGCTCTTGCTCTTGTCCTCTTGTTCCTGTTCCCTGCCTGTTCTGTCCCCTCAGCCCTTCTCCCCCTCTATCCCCATTTCCTTCCCGCTTCTCTCTCCACATGCTCATGGCCAGCCTCTCTCTCTCTCTCTCTCTCTCTCTCTCTCTCTCTCTCTCTCTCTTCTTCTTCTTCTTCTTCTTCTTCTTCTTCTTCTTCTTCTTCTTCTTCTTCTTCTTCTTCTTCTTCTACTACCCTCTCAACTCCCTGCCCCATTCCCTGAATAAACTCTATTCTATACTATACTGTCCCGTGGCTGGTTCCTCAGGAGCAAGGGATACTTCAGCATGGGCCTGCCAAGTCACCCCCTTCCCCCACACCTCACCACACATCCACCAAAACATATTCCTCTCCCTTTATCTTTTAATAAACATATCAGTAATTTTTTTAGCTACTATGCTTTCAAAATTCCTGCTTTTGAGGTCAAGGTATACCTTGGTGGTTGATGGTATATGCAGCATTTGAAAGGCAGGCCTGTTTAATCTCTCTCACCATAGATTAGTTCAAATAATGTAAGCTTACCATGTGTGCATAACTTTCTGCAAACTTTCAGTTTGTTCTGGTCTCCTGTACTATTCTTCCTGCAACTAACTGCAGAGTAGTTAAGAATGATTAGGCCTCTCGATTAGGATTCAAATTTATCCTTATGGTTCCCAGAAACTTAAGTTTGCCAGCCTCACAGGATCAACGGCTAGGACAGTGCTTGTCCTTTGCCTGTCACTGTCCTTTGCCTCCCAAGTTGGAAGATGCCAGGGGCTGTCTTGGGTTTTCTTTTGCTGATTCTGAAAAACAGGCATGAGAAGGATGTTTGGTTCTTCGTGACTTCCTGCAGGAGAGTAGTGTGCACACATGACATCTTGCATCACTTCATAGTGCAGAGTCAGCCCACTCAAGGATGGCTCCTTTACTTCCGGTTGTTCTAATCTGCATGTCTGTCCCAAAGTACTTTCTCTTCAAAAGAATTTTGTGTTTCAACTGCTGTACATGGTCAATCTGTATTTTTTTTTTATCTGCACATTGGTATCTAGAGAAAATCTGGGTATTTACTGACAGTCTATACTTCCTTATCTCTCACCTTTTATTTTCTAGCCTCATGCAACTATTGTCCCAATGCTACATCTTTCTGGCTTCTGTGGAGTATTGCCCCCTCTGTAGTACTCTGGACTAAGTATTGAAACAACAAAAGACACTCGGTAACACATACCTCTTACAGTATAAAGATTCATGCTTTGCTCTCCTTTTGTCTGGAAAACTTCCTGTTGCTTTTTTCATGTGGGCAACTGTTCCTGGCCCATTGTGTGGTCTGATGTGACATTCCTTCTGTTCACCCAACTACTTCCATGTGCCAGTGAGGTGGCCAGAGTACATACCCATTTGGCAATGGCATTTCTTTCAAGAATAAACACATCACTCAAATGAATAACTTGGAGTTGGCCATGGTAGTTGATTTTCTTCTGCCTGGAATAGAAATTTACTCTTAATCAGAAGTCATACACAAAAAGATTGTGCAAGCGTGGAGTTTGTAGTAGCCTCATCCTTGGCAACATGAAGGAAACACATTGTTGGACAAAATAAATTAAATAAGAAAGCATATAAATATAAAATGACAAAAATAAAGCAAAGGATATTGAAACCCAAGGCTTGGGAAACGAAACAGATTTCAGCAGCTCTACTGACCTTTCTGGCCCAATCAAGTTTTCAACCCATTCTTAAGGGTTCCCAGTTTCTGGGTCAATTAGATTTCTGTCACGTTCTAACAGAAGGTTCAGAGTTAGTGCATACCTCTTTTCTTCCCAAATGCATAGCTGATATTCAAAACTAAAGTGAGGCATTACAAAAGGTTTAGGAGTAGAAGTAGAGATTTTAAAGGACAATGTCTAATAAGGCTGTCATATCATAATAAGGGACATGTCATAATCCCATTCCATTTTGCCTGCAATAAAATGCATCTCTTTAGACAAGACCCCTTCATTTCTCCTCTGGACAACTCTTTCCAGAAGGTAGGCTTGCATTTTCAGTCTTGTCTCAACTGTGCCATGACCTTCTTACACTGCTGCACCTGTGACCTAAATACCTGAGGTTCTCCACATTCACAGTTAACTTCAGAATCTCCATGCTCATAGCATAATTCATCCTGGATATCTTTTACTTTATACCCACCCTATATCCACCCTGAAGTTATATTTAATTCCAGTCACAATTACAAATATGACCTCCTTCCCCCTAAGTCTTCAACCAACATTACTGTGTGTATTCCTGTTGGATTTAAATTATTTATAATTGATGGTTCTGACTATCCTTATGAATGTTACTACTAGAGTTTCTATGTCCACTCTACTTAGAAGCAAATTCTCTTGGAGCTGGAACGATGTGGGCTACTGTTGGGTCCAAATGCACAGCTTAAATCTGTCATTTCACTGTCAGTGCCTGAATTGCTCATTTTAGTGAAATTGGCCACAGCTTTCAAAGAAAGTAACTGGGCCAAATCTCCTGGCTCATTCCACTGGACATTCAATTGAAATACAGAGCCACACACGCTAAGGTTAAGGTGGCAAAAAAAAATTACAATGTATTATTCTAAAGCTGATTATTACTTCATGAGTGATCTTTTCGTAAATGAAGCTCATAACGAATGGGTAGAAGTTGGGTGTCTGTCTCCCTTATTTTATGCTGTTGTATAAAATACACTATGTAAGTGTGGGAGACAATGGGAGACCTTGCTATGTTATTGTTCAAGGTAGTTGAAGTCACCTGATACGTTGTCCTGATGTCCATGCAGGTATATGTGTCACCACATACCATGTGTACACACCCAGGATCCCCCCATTCATACATTTACAGACTGACCAGCTGCTATTTGTACATGAAGGCTTGCATGCGATATTCACTTGATCTTAGCCAAAAGGCCGAGAAGTGAAGCATGTGATATTCCAAGATAGACTCTCAGACTAGGTTGAAGTGTGCTGTTTTTGAAACACTGTCTTGATAACTATTGGGAGCAATGTAGGCTGTTTAGGCGATGAGTCATTTTAAAAATTACTGAGTAGAATAAAAATCTGCAAAGCTTTCCTTTGAGCCCTATTTCCTTGGGGTTTATGCCAAATCCTTAACCTGTGATTCTCTTTCTCCTTTTGTTTTTAAAAGTAATTTGAACTCTTGTCACTCTTGCTATGATATTTGTATTATTTAATTCAATGTCTTCCTCAAACACAAAATCCTAATATGGAATTTTAATGTACAGGTCCTTTCCAAAACAATTACCTCTGATAACCTTTCTGATAATTTCCTTCGGATGATTTATTGTGTTTTCATTATATAGTGATTTGGTGAGTAGGGTTTGTGAGTGTATGTGCACTTGGTCCTAATGCATTGCTCTGCACACAGTAGTTGGTCAGAATCTCTGCCAGGAGAAGCCATCTATGAGAAGGAAGGGGCAGCCTCCCCTTTATCTCATCTTGCTGTGCAATTGACTGGCCTTTCTCCAGGGGCTCCACCTTTCTTCTCTAGACACTCTCTTGCAGAATATGTTATTAAATCCCTAAACCCAAGACCATAAGTAACTTTTCAGAGTAAAAATAAATCTGTATTTCATGTGAAGCCTGTTATTTCTGAGAAGGGGCCCAGTTCTTCTGGAAATCACATAGTAAGAAATAAGGGAAATGTCTTCAGTAGAATCACATGAGTGTTTCACATCGGGCTCTTGTCAGTCCTCGCTCAAAAGATAATTCAGCAGCCAATCAAATTCAACAACCTTGGTGGCTTCGGCCATCAGCACAGAAAACTCATTTTCCTCTTCCCTCTTGGGGCCTGGATTTCCACAGCTTGGACGTCATTTTCTTTTTTTTCTTGAAAATTTCATTTTCAACTCAGTGAAGGAATAATAAAAACAGTGCCTGAATGAAATTGAGATGAATGGGCTTCCCCCCCCCCACCATTGCCTGTTTTTAGTTTCCTTGGAACATCCCTTGCTCCCCCTGGTAACTGAAACACAGTCATATGGAAAGGCAGCGACCTACCAAAAAGGGCTGGAAAGATGACTCAGTGGTTAAGAGCACTGACTGTTCTTGCAGAGGACATGGGAACCAAACCCAGCACACACAATAGGTGAAAACTGTCTGTAACTCTTGTTCTAGGGAATCCAGTGGTGACCTCTGCAGACACTCCAGTGGTGACCTCTGCAGACACCAAGTATAGACAAATTGTACAGACATAGATGAAGGTAGAAATGCATATATCTACAATTTAAAAAAAAGAAGCTTCTTTAAAGTAGTTGGTAGAGGGACTTAGATTTAGCATCCTAAATCTGAGAGGATAGAGGAGCTTGAGCGATATGATAAACACATTATATAAAATTCTTTTAAAAAATTTTATTGATTATTTTATTTATTTACATTTCAAATGTTATCCCCCTTCCAGGTTTCCCCTCTGAAAACCCCTTATCCCAAACCTACCTCCCTGCTTCTATGAGGGTGCTCCCCCACCCACCCACTCCCGCCTCACTGCCCTAACATTCCCCTATACTGGGCATCAAGTCTTCACAGGACCAAAGGCCTCCCCTCCCATTAATGGCAAACAATGCCATCCTCTGCTACATATCCAGCTGGAGCCTTGGGTCCCTCCATGTGTATGCTTCGATTGGTGGTTTAGTCCCTGAGAGCTCTGCAGGATCTGGTTGGCTGGTACTGTTTTTCCTATGAGGTTGCAAACCCCCTTCAGCTCCTTCAGTCCTTCCTGTAACCCCTCCATTGGGGTTCCCATGCTTAGTCTGATGGTTGACTGCAAGCATCTGCATCTGTATCAATATGGCTCTGGTAGTGCTTGAATTAATAAAGACATTGATAAAAGTATTCAGGGTTTTCACAACTGAGGATCATGCATAGATTACTTGTTTCTAGGATCTAAGAAAATTGGTATCCAGAGTCAAAAGTATTCTGTTCTGGAGGAGTGTGGAAGTTTTCTGACGACAACAATTGATATTACTCAGTCAACTCTGGAAGGTGTTCGGTAGATTCTATGGCTGCATCCTGAAGTGACTTTTATACAGTTTGCCTATGAAAAATTGCCATTAAATGATATTAACTCCATGGGAGAAGAATTAAAGGTTCCTAATTTATCTAAAAGTATTGAAGAATACTTGTATTTGAGTTGATGAATACTGAACTGTTGCTCTGTGCCTGAGGCTGGAGACATACTGGTCAAAGATGCTCCCAGTATCACAACTTCCTCACAATAGTTCTACACACATCCTGCTTGAGTCACCAATAACCACTGTGCCTATAACATCTGAGAACCTACCTTAATCCAGTCAATGAAGAAAATACTGTCCTGGACACTGGAACTTTTCTTGAACCCTGACCGATCACACTGTCTCAGATCATCATTACTCAGGGGAATACTCACTCTACATGGGTTTTAGTCCTTGAGGGGAACTTAGAATAGTCCTAGGATTTTCTGGATGTTCAGGGCATGTTGTGATGAGGAGCTCCCTTACCTAGGCTTGAGGGTAGTGTTGACTAAGTTGTGACCCATCCTTTCAAAGGGATCTTCCACTACATGGAATGAACTTCTAACTACGCCTGGCATATAATATAATATATGTGAGTGCTCAAGTGTTATAGATGCCACAATAAAGGCACCTGCATGCTATATTAGAAAAAACAAAAAGTGGTTAGTGGGGTCTGGAGAAATGGTTTTCTAAGTAAGAATGCTAACCCAAGTTTCATCCACAGCACTCTTGTAATAAAACCTTAACACTGTAACATACAGTTGTAGTACCTGGCCTGGGGAAATGGAGACAGGAGGATTTCTGGATGGTGACATACACCTATTTATTTTCTTAGCACTTAAGGTGGTGGAGGTAGAGATAGAAGTATCAGGAGTTCAAGACTCTACTTGGTTGCATCCATGTTTGAGGGCAGCATGGGGCACATGAGATTCTTTCTCAAAAATCAAAAAGATTAAAAAGGAAACAAAGACAAACATGCATTTATATTCCAACTCAGTCTAGCATCTTTTAGCTAGAAGATGATCAAGAAATAACTCCTCTAGGTCTCACTTTATCTGTAAATAGAGGGTCATGATATTCTTGATAGTTTCAAGTTTTAAACCATAGGTTTCAAAGTCTTATTATAGATTTTCAGGTCATTGTTCTTAGAGAAAAACCAATTGCTGAACATGTGAAAACAGTTTCTGTTTACAGGAGCAGAGCAAGGAAGACAGGATCCTGGTCGCTGCAGCTCAGCTCAGATCACTCCATCAGGATGAGTGTGTTTCCCAGGAGCCACTCAACAATTAGAAAACAACAATCAAGTGGACTTCTGTTTCCTAGGTGTCATCAAAGACACATCAGCAGAACAACTCTGAAGAAGGCATTTAAACGAATTCTAGTCTCCAGTAAGGAGTGATAGGGAAAGCGAGCATTTGAACTGGGTACTTAAAGTCCATGCCTGTAGAGGACTTGTGCTAGTCACCAAGGCAGCAGCAAACCTGGCTTCCATTCAGCTGTTCATACAGATGCAGAGGGCACACGGGACCTTGGACACAAAGGAGATCTCTGCAGATCACTTTCCTGCCTCTAGAGTTTGTGTCAGCCCAGGCAGGCTCTGCAAATGACACCTAGTACAGATGTCAGGAAGAAACCATCTTCTTAGCACATCATGAGGTTTCTGCTAGAACCTGCGCACCAAGTGCTCGGGACTAAGGAGCAATGTGTGTGTGTGTGTGTGTGTGTGTGTGTGTGTGTGTGTGTGTGTGTGTGTGTGTGTGTTTGTCACTGCTCTCAAAAGCACACAACAGGTTATATATCCACACAAAGAAACAGATGGAAGAAGGTGTCAGGCTCTGGCCCCCAACTGTGTCAGCCAAAGGAAGAAGAAATGTAAGCTGTTAGTTATGGGAGCTTCCTCAAATGCCGGCTCAAACTGGGTTCCTGTGGTTAAGTTACTTGCTGCCCCCTTTAAATGTATTTCTTTTACAAGTTCCATTAGCTAGAATTGCAGATATTTTGGAAGAGAAAACCCCTTTAGAAGAAAAGAAAGCCTATGTCAGACTTGGTTGCATTTAATGTTAAACAACAACAACAACAACAACAACAACAACAACAACAACAACACCCTGAGGCAGGTATCACTACCAGCTCTGTTTTTACAAGAAGCAGGTTGGTAGCTAAAGTGGCTTATTTTACATCACACAGTTTAACAGGGACCTGCCTGGCTCTCAGCCCTCTGGTTGCTTACATGTGCATCCAGCACTTCTTGAATGGAACCTTCCAAGTTTACTCTTTCCAAGTAGAAATACTAGGGGAAAGTAAAGAAGAAAGTTTGAGAATTCACAGGTAGAACTTCACATTGCACCAGCTTTGCCTCTGCCACTCATAGTCTGTGACAGTAACTTTCATGTCATAAAACTTATCCCTATCTCGTGGCATTGGTATGGCTAATTCGGCTCATATGCATATGTGCATGTGCATGTGCTGTGGATGGGCAAACTCTGTAGGTATACATCTAGTCCAATACCTCTTGCGCAATACAATATTCGATATTCAAAGTTAAACACCAAAGGAACATTGAATCTGGAAGCAAAATGATAAAGACAGGTATGAAAAGAGATCTGAGCTAGTGAGATGGCTCCGTAGGTAGTAGCACTTGCAAGCTTAGTGACCTGAGTTCAATCCCAAGATTCCACAGTGAAGAGAACAACCTCCACGTATGTCGTTGTATGTATACACACACACACACTATACAATAATAAATTGCAAAATTAAGTTTAAAAAGAACAAAGGTACTTTTTAGTTCCAGGAGCTCATCAAATTTGCTTAAGTCATGCTGGACAGGCATCATGACTGGAGCAATAAATAACCATCCTGGGTTATGAAGACAAAGTACCAGGAGTCATTTGGAAGATGAAGTCTGATCCCTACTGGGTTGTGGCATCATGAGGCAATTCCTGGATTGCTCCAAACCCTCTCCCATCCATAACCCACCTTCCTTCTTGCTTCAATACAGCTCTACCTAGTGTTGGCCAAAGACTTAATGTAAGAACCACACTTACTCTAATTAGAAATCACTTGTTGGCTTACCCATCTGCCCCATCAGTCCATGATCTCTTAGGTGGCTGAGACCCTCAAATCTGGGTTCTCCTCTTGACAATCAAGGTGCCATCTACACAAGAGTGTGTGCTGAATTCTATTAAATACATGAAGTAATGTGACTTATTTAATGAATGTCTTGTTTTATGTGGGATATTATAGCACAACTGGAATTTTCACCATAGAACTTGGGTACAAGCAGCTGCAAAAAGAAAAGTACTTTGGGAGCTCACTAGAACCAGCTAACTCCTGGGCAAGGGCTTTAATCCTAGCCATATTCCTTTTTAACCCAGCTACAGCAGATACACAGCAAGAAACACTCCAGCCAGTGACTCACTCGGCAGTGTGAAGTTCAAGGGAGCTCTGGCATCCTGACATCAAAGTTGCCAGGATGACTGATATGGGCATTGATACTCCTTCCATTTTCCCACCTCTTCTGCCCAGAAGTTGGTACATCTCTAACTGTATTCTCACCACTCTGACCTGGACTGGTGTCTCCATCAGCATCCTGCTTCATTCCTCCTCTGGATGGGCTGGGTGAGAATCAGACTGCGGTTCTCCTCTCCAGGACTAAGGTCCAGGAGGCCTTAGTCAGCCTATGTGGGAGTTGTTTATCTTCTCATCCATCCTAGACCAGTCTAAGTGAAACACGATGGTGTGGTGGCTGTGCCCAAGGATGCATGTGTTCCTTCTTTCACACCTCCTCTCCCTTATCTGCCTGTCTCTTTGGTATTTTCCTCCAACTTTCCAGCCACAAAACTCAGCATGTCTCACTTTCCTCCACTGCTCCCTGAGAATCTTGAGCTGTGTAACCTCATCAGTAAAGTTCTAGATGACTCTCCTTTCTTATTGCACTGGAACAGGGGAGCAGTGGTGTTTTCCCTACTTATCAGTGCAGCTCTGGTTCAAAACAGCCTGTTAATTGTGAGGATCATAATGTAAAAATCGATGTAAAGTTCTGAAATCTATGGAGGTGGCAGCATTTCCTAGGTACTGATGAGAAAGACAGAGTGATAGAAAGGCATCCTGGGTCTGTTCATTACCATGCCCACTGAAGACTATCTTTCATCACTCTGTTCTTCCTCCTAGTTGCCCATTCTTTAATCCCCTTCATGTGGGTGGTGGTCTTTGGTGGTCAATCTGTGGGTTCTAGGGTGAGTAAACTGCCATTTGATCTTTTCTGTGAACCATACCATTCTGCATTGGTAATGGGACACAAACCTGGTAAAGCCACACAGTATCCTTCCCTCTGCTGTCCCCCTGAAGCGATCCTAAAGTTAAAGTCACTCCAAGTGTGAAGACCAATGGGGCAATGGAATGAGCTAGCTCACAATTTCTCTAGCTATAGGAATTGGGCGCATTCACATTTGGTCCTACATTATTCATTATTTATTTTCTTCCCTTGGGCACAGTCACTGGAATCTTATTCAGCCAGAGGAGTCCTCTGGATTCCTGTGCTTTTCATGTTATGTCTCCAAGGACAAAACAGGTCTTGAAACTTTCACTGTGCCAGACTCTAGAACCCACAGGATATCGAGGATTCTGCTCTCATCAGATGGTGGGAAGCAAGAAGAGAGTGAATCCACATAGTGACAAAATTACCCTCGGAAAGGTTTTCTCTCTCTCTCTCTCTCTCTCTCTCTCTCTCTCTCTCTCTCTCTCTCTCTCTCTCTTTCTCTGTCGCAGTCACACACACACATCACCACCACCAAAA
>NC_034596.1:9336867-9369746 GCF_900095145.1 Mus pahari | reverse complement strand
CTGTCTCTGTCTCTGTCTCTCTCTCTCTCTCTCTCTCTCTCTCTCTCTCTCTCTCTCTCTCCTAATTTGGATACAGATCTTTAGACTGTCCAAGAACTCAGTCAGTAAACACATTTCATTATTGAGAGGGAGTAACATGCTTGGTCTTCATCAGTACCATCCTCACCTCATCCAGGATTATTTCTAAGCATCTTTCAAGTAAGAACATATCTTTGCCTACAACTTTCCTGCTATCACTATTTTATAAAGAGGACCGGTGCAAAGTAATTATGGAAATGCATCCAAGATCTTACTAAACTGGGCCTTCAAGGCTTCTTTTTCCCCTGTAGATCCAGAGCCAAATCCATGCCACCTAAGAGTAGAAATAGCAGATGGAGGGAGGAAGGGAGCATCGTTTTGGTGTAGAAGATCCTGGCTGATAGCCCCTAAAATTCCAGCAGTGCGTCTTTATGCTGAATTTCTTTCTTTCTCTTCTCATTTTCTTTTTCGTTTTGGCACTTTTCCATGTCCTCAAGGCATTTTCTTCAAATGATTTGTGAAAAAAAAATTTACTGTGCAAATTTTAACTGTTAGATATCAAATCTTTACTATGTTTGAAAACAAATGTTTTAAATCAAAGTTTTGAAAGAATAATGGTAGAGGCTCACCTTTTCCCTACTTGCCTTTCACAAAACCATCTTCGATTTCCTACAGAAAGCTGGGAAAGTAAACATCAGCATATTCATTTAATTTCCCTTTGGCTCAGCAGGCTTTGTTTCTAGAAATGCCTCTGATTCTCTCTGACAACAGTACTATCTCTATTTCCCTAATCCTGACATCATTTTTGATTATTTCTTCCTAGCCCTCGCCACTTAAATTATTGCATTTTTCAATGTCTCAGCCACTATCATAATTCCCCTTCTGATAGTTCATGGGAAGGGAAGGAAGAAGAAGAGGAAGAAAAGAAGAAAAGGGAGAGAATAAATTTGAGCCTTGCAGTTGAACGAGTCCATGTGGTCTGTTTATTCACTTGGCATTCTTATTCACTAAAACATATATTTGCTACATTAATTCACAGAACTCATAAGAAAGTCTGTGAACTGCTATTTTGAGAACACCTATACAGCCTCCATATTCTTCTTCCTGGAACCCCTCCTTTTCCATTTATCTCCCATTGGTGAGAGCAGTCCATTTCTTCTAGAATGTCTCTATCAGTTCTAGGAGCCAGCTCTTCTCTCTGATGGCCATCTATTGGTAGAGGAGTATGGTATGATGATCTCTGAGTTATCTGATGCGAACTTGTCAAAATATGGCTAAGACTGATGTGCCTCAACTGGGTCAGTGTAAAGAAGGATGGAGATGAGGCCTGGCTCTGAGAGACAAGCTTTAGAAGCAGGATGCTTTGGGCAGGAGACAGTCGAGATTAGAGGAGAGCTAAAATTTTGAGCAAAGCATTAAAATATTTTCTCAAGATATGACTTGTTCTTCTATTTCACAATGTCCTCGAACATGTCCTTTGAAAGTTCAACAAACACAGTCCAGTTTGGTCCTGTTCTATGTTCTTTTCAAATTGCACAATGTTTGGGGAGGGGTGTTGACTACACAACTCCTGGAAATTATTACATATTTTGATAGCAGACTGGTGATTAGCAGCCATTCCACTTGAATTGGATTTCTATAGGTTTTGAGGATGAGTCTTGGGAACATCCTGGAGAACTACCTGGAAAATGGTAGTATACTGATGTTGTACTATAAAGAATATTATATGTGCCCAGTAGCAGCCTACCTTTGTAAAGGATGACTTTGGAGACAGAACTCCAAACAAAGACTTGGGGGAATCCTAAGTTTTGCTTAGTTTCACTTATCACCCTGGAGTTTTTAATGTTCACATTGTGTACAACTTCAGAAAACATTAAACCACAAGCATTTTAACCCTTTATTAATCACATTTAGTATGAGGTAATCAATTAATGGGATTTTAGTCATTTCTGGAACATGTCATTCAGTGTAGAACTTTATTAGAAGCAGTCACGAAAGCATGTGGAATTCTATTGTAACAATCACAATGAAATTAAGTCATGTAAGATAGTAAAATGACTTGAAAATCAGTTTTCTATACAGAAAAAATATGAAGTTAGTAATCTTGCTGTATCTGAATTTCATAATCATAATATAATAAGAATTTGTGTCAGGCTCTGAGCCTAAGGAGAGCAGAGAGTGTATTTGAGTTATCTCTATTACATTGTCTGCCTATCACAAGACCTGACTAGTGAGAGATATTTACTTTAAAATTGCACTTTGTACATACAAGATCAACAACTAGCATCCATTGAGAAGCAAAATAGCTGCCAACAGAATGGTGAGAGAGAATGGGCACTGGACATTGACCAGGGTACTATTAATAGTGAATATACTATGAGCCATGCTACTCAAATTGGTGCCTGAACATTTTCCTGTGTCATTGAGAAGCAGCCAATGATACAATCAAGTCCTTACTCAGACAAATTTATGGTTTGGATAAGAAAGAAAAACAAATAATATAAATGAAAATAGTGAAATATTCTACCAACAAAAGTAGAATGGTATTATAGAGAAAGTAGATGCTGAGGGAGGAAGTAATTAGTTCCCAATCTAGAGAAGATTTGAAAAGGCGAACTTCAATTGCTCTCACTGGCTTCTCTGGCCATCACATGGCTCTGTCTAGGTAAATTTGCTTAGTTTATATAGTTGAGAGTCAGCCTAGAGGCAATTTTGTCTTAAGTTACACAACTACTAAGCAGCTTGAATCTACTCAGCCTTGAATGTTGCATTCAAACATTCTTTATCCCTGCATCTTAGAGGAGGAAGAAAATGGAAGAAGTACTTGTGCATGAGTAGTCACAACAAATACATTTTAGACATCAGGGCTCCATTCTGCAGATTCTGTCCTTGATCTACTTTTATGAGATGCTGAAGATGAACTTCTTAACACCAATGCCTAACATAAAATTGTATTGGGCAACTTAGATTTCCCATCTTTAAGCTCAAACTAAGTGACAGTTAAAAGTATAGGTCCTGATGGGTCTTTATGTGGAGTCAGACAGACCAGCTCTAGTGTTAGTGTTAGTATCTATGTTACCTTCAGCAGATCACATTTCCTCACAATGGTTGTGTCTGAACTAGAATATGACAGTTGACTGTCACATAGCAGGACAAGTGAAAGATTAAAATTTCAAGCCAGATGTGTTAGTATATTTTTAAATACAGTGTGTAATGGACTGTGATAATTATGTTGGTAAAAGTACAAAACATAATATTCTTTTTCTTATTGAAGAGAAGACATTTTGGGGGATAGAAGACAAAAAAAATTGGAACGATGTTAGCACAACTCGGTTTATCTTGTACAGCCATGCATATTAAATTTGGAATTAAATTATCATTCACACCCAAGGAATAATATTCCTGTACTTATCCAAGTAACTGATCCTGGAGTAGTTACTGGCTCTAAGTAGCTGAATTACTTCCATACTTTTTCCCATAATTATAGGCCTAGTGTGGGTCTGTTATGAGTCTTGCTTTGGAAACAAACAACTTATCGGCACCATGATATGAACTTTAGGGGAGAGGTTTGGATGGGATGTTGCTGAGACCCTGGAGTTTGTTTTTTTCCAGTCTCATAATCAGATTTTCCTACTTTGTGAGCTCCTCCCATTTTCTGTGTTCTTCAGTACATGTTTTATTACTGATAGAAAATAGAAATTATATTAATCTTTTGGTTGCCATAGCACTTTTGCTGAGATGTTTTACTTGATTGAGGATGTTACATATGTATATATGTTCAGATCAAATCCATATCATCCCCTCAAATACCTCTCTTATCACCCTGTCCTAGTTTGCCTTCCCAACTTCTTTTGCTGTCCTTTCAAATCTAGTGAGTCCAGTAAAGGCTACCAGTATGTTCACGAGTATAGGACCATATACTGGAGCATAGGCAGTCTATCAGGGACCACAGAGCTGAAGAAAATTGACTCCCTCTCCCTCTCCCACTC
Organism: Mus pahari; assembly: GCF_900095145.1. NCBI lineage: Eukaryota > Metazoa > Chordata > Mammalia > Rodentia > Muridae > Mus > Mus pahari. The sequence continues at coordinate 9,365,739 of NC_034596.1, read as the reverse complement.
CCTCTCCCTCTCCCTCTCCCTCTCCCTCCCTCACTTCCCCTCTCTCTCCCCCCTCTCTCTCCACCAGCAGTTGTCAATTGCTAATAACTCCTCAGCTACAAATGGAACTTTATGAGCATCTCTTCTATCGGGCATTTTGAGTGTCTTGATCGTGTGCATGTCATCACTGCCACTATGAATTCATAGGCATCATTACCTTGTCTTGCCCATCAACTACTCGTTCACAGCAAATATCAAGTATCTCTGACTATTATTCCATGGTAATTCGTGAACCTTGGGCTTGTCCCATTTAAAGCACCATAGTCTCTAGTCTCTTATTCTCTGGGTGTTTTTTAGTTGTGGTTGCCTGCAATACCATGACCTGCAAGAAGAAGCTTCCTTGACGAGGACTGAAAGATGCACTAACCTATAGGTATAAATACAAAATCTTACAGGGATGATTATTAGTCTTTACCAGAATAGTAGTAGTATATTTTCCTGGGTCCTATGACTTAATTATCCATGGTTTCTGCCTGAGTTAAAGGTGCCAAATATGAGTTCCAGGTTATATGGAACAGGTCTTAAATTTACTCAGAGAATGCTTTGTTATTGCCATAACATTTGTGCCAACTACTGCACCAATGGGTAAACCTTCCCTTGTCAATCACTATTGTAGATTGCATGTTTCACAGATGGGTTAGACTATTGATTACTTTTCTTCCTTGGTAACATCAGTAGAACCATTCAGTATGATGAAGGCTAGCTAGCAGGAATAAAGCTATCAGGTTAGTATCAGCTTGATTTCTCCAGGTCATATGATCCAAATATGTATTATGTTCAGCAATAGAGTCTTACCATCGAGTTCTGGAGTATACCCAAGAATAATGACTGTAATACCTGTACTGTGTGTGAGAGGGGGCATCTACTGGAACCCACTAAACAACATCTTTAAAAAGAGGTAATTCATACTTGGCTCTGGACTTTCTATTGAAATCCTAGTTGTCTGGGAAAAGCATTGTCTTCTCCACATTACACAGAAAAACATCTTAAATTTCTTTTAAATATGTATATGCACATATTTTTTGTCATGCTTCTACAGTAGTAGGTTTCTACATGACATTTTCAAAGGTCTGCAATCAACCTTGATAATCCCTCTCTATCATGCCCTCCCATCCTTAATCCCATTTAGCCCTTCCTATTCCATTATTTCTCTTTATTCCTTTATACCAACTGTGTTCTATACCCCTTCCTTGAAATAACTTTCTTGGTCCCTTACTAGCTTCTTGACTTCTATGGTTACTCCCATTTAAACACACATATCTAAAAATTCAAAGTTAGCATCCACATATGAGGGAGGTCATATGTCATTTGTATTTGTGAGTCCACCTTACTTCACTAAGAATCTTTTTTTTTTCTATCTCCATCCATTGGCTTGAGAATTTTCTAATTTCCTTTTCTTTATAGCCAAATACTATTCCATTGTGTATATGTACCACATTTTCATTATCCATTAACCAGCTGATAGGCCATTCCTTGGCAATATTGAATGGAATAGCAGTGAACATGGTTGAGCATGTGTCTCTGTAATAGGATAGACAGTCGTTTGAGAGTATGCCTAGATATGGTATAGCTCAACATATCACTATGACAGAGCTATGTCCAGCTTTCTGAGGAAGCTCAAAACTGATTTCCATAGGAGCGTTACCCATTTGCAAACTCACCACAACGACTATATGTTTCCCATTCCTCACCTCCACACCAGCATTGTTGTCATTTTTTAAAAAAAAATCTTAGCTCTTCTGATTGGGATAAGATCAAATTTCAACCTAGTTTTTATATGCATATCCCAGAGGGCTACATATATTGAATGTTTTAAAAGTATTTGACATTGATCTGTACTCTTCAGTGCTGGTCAAACTGTGTAGAAGAATGAAACAGGCTCCTAACCCTGCACAGAACTCAACTCCGCATGGATTATGAGCTTTAACGTAAGGCCTGGAAGCTGGTATCTGCTAGAGGGAAAAGTCTGGGCTATGCTCTAATTCCTAGGCACAGCAAAAGGCTTTCTGAGTGGGAACTGGTAGCACAGGGGTTATGAGCAACAACTGACTAGTAGGATCTCAGGAAACGGATACATTCCTGAAGAGCAGAGGACTAGGAGAAAAGGCAGCCTAAAGAATGTGAAGAAGACTCACCAGTTAATGCGTCTGACAGTCAGTTAGGATCTACAATATGCAAAGAACTAAATAAAAATTCAACATCAAGAAAAGAAAGAACTATTAAACACGGGGGCATGGGACAAGACAAAAGGAGAAATACAAATCGGCGATAGCATCCATGAAATGTCAGTGCTTCCTTGCCATGCAGTTTCTTCATTAATCCTAATCACAAATTACAGACACAGGTTTCAACTGCCCCCAGATGAACAAACTAATGTAGTTAACCACAGGGTATATCCCTAGAGAGATCTAGCTTTATACCCAAGATTATGCTATTCTTTGAATCCAGGATTTTTGCCTTCTCACATATTGATATTGAAAGTTGTTGGTGTCTCTTAAATTTTAAAGCAGACAATAATGCATCCATGTATTTATAGATCTTAAATAGTTCTTACAGGAAATAAAAGGAATTATTTGGTCATCCAAATAGCCTCAACTTTCAACTCAAGTGAGTGAGTCTGTTTCTGATCACTAGGTGGAGAGGTGTCTCCTTTGGCAAGGAAACATCCATGTAAACACTGAAGCATGTGCAGCACAGGGTACCTATGAGGAAATGTGACTCTATATGGTAAGTGCATCCCACACCTACAGCAAACACTCCCACGGCCACCAGTGTTGGATTCAATTAAACAGTAAATTCATCATCTTTAGCAAGAGAAGAGAACAGCAAACAGTTGCTCTCTCATGACTAAACACCCCTTGGATTTGCTGGCCTTTGATTTATTGGAAGAAACCTGCTGGGAAGAACATACTGTGTAGCTGATTAATGTCAGCTTCTGTCATCAGTTTCCACTTAGATTCTTGGCCAGTCCTGACATCTCCTCCCTGAAGGCTCCAGAAGAATTTGAAGACTGATCCAAGAGCTTTACTGGCATGGGATTTGCAGAATGCGGTGTTTGCAAAATAAGGAAGATGAATGGAAGTGGAATCCCATGTTCTCCCCTGGACTTGTTTCTTTAATTCTCTTCTCCAGAGGCCCAGCCCCATACCAGGACCACACCAGCAAGGGGACTGGAGCAAGTGTGTTCCCAGGCTCTGGTACACATGGCTTGCATTTCCTGTGCTCCCTTAGATGCTGCCTCATTGGGATTTGTCAAACTGGGAAGGGGTCTGAAGAAGAATGCAGGGCACAATTATCATCAGAATCTTCTCTCTGATACATGGAAAAAAGGCTGTGGGAGAGTGGGTACCACGGTCACCAAGCCCCCTATCCCTTGCCTGGCTGACGATAAGAGAACTCAGTGTTCCTCTGCCTGGGCACGTGAGTTATCTATGTCACTGGGTCCTAGAGATTAGCTCTTCTCTATGGTAAATCACAACTCAATTTCATTACATTTAAAGTAAGCAGAATTTTGTATGTTTTCTGGTTGAGGAACTGAGTATAGTACAATACAAAATAAGGGTTTATTTTCCCTTGCCCTTATGGGAAAAGTATCTAAAGAGAAGTAATAATTTTAAGTCGACCCTGCATTTCTCTTTCTCAATTAATTTGTAGGTATAGACAAAGGAAGAGGTTTTTGAGTGAGACTTAAAGGCCTTAATTTGGTTCTCCATGAATGTTCAATCAGTTGCTACAAAACTTAATGGCATAAAATAACACTGCTCATGGGGTTACAACTCACTAATTCTCAATGTCCAGAATTTGGAAATGAGTGGTACTGGAATGAGGTCTGCCAAGATACTCATGAAGACAGCAGCTAGAAAAAAAAGAATGTGGTAAGAGGAAAGCAGTCTGGGGCTTCCTTTGAATCTCTCTCTTCTGGTTCTTTGTATTATTCCAGGGCTGTCAGTATGGTTCTCTCCACTTGGGCTAATGCTGCCCCCCTCTGAACACAGTGGCCTCTAGAAAAACATACTGATTTAACAGTGACAAAAAGTGTCAAAAGGACTATTGCAGTCAGCTCAATCCATATGATATTTTAAATGTACTATCTATCTAGAGATCCATAAAGAGCTTCAAGATCATTTCAAGCCTTGAAGTTATTTCTATTTATTTTAAAACAAAACATAACAGTCAATATTCAGTGCCAATTGAATTTGTAGTCACGAGATAGCCTCTGTCTGTGTCTATGATGGCTATTTCTAGAGAGATAAAGAGATAGGCAGTATAGTGACGCCAAAGGTTTTTAACTCCACCATTGACACAGGGTATACACTGAAGTAAAGGGGAATAGGAAGAAGAAAGCCAGCTGAGGACTGACACGTCTATTTTCTCTGCATTTTTCCGCTCTTAGTAGCAGCTTGTTCTGCATACTGTTCAGATTTACAGTTGTTCCAGAGACACAGAATCAAGTGGCCACAGACTTAACCTTCTGAAACCTGAGCAAAAATTAAAATAATATCCTCCCTTCAGTTGTTTTTCAGAGGTATTTGGTCTAAGTGACTATGAGAGTGGTAAGGGGCTGGTGGTGATGGGGAGGGGCACTAACCAATCCTAAAAATAGGGAAGATGGGTAGGAGATTACACACTAGTGATTCCTACATTTCATTTCGTATGTATTTGTTGAGAATTCTTTGGGACACTGCTGCTTAGATTAAATGCTAGGCAATGATAACCAGTAAATGCAGATCTAGAATCTGAACCTAGGCCATCTGAATCAGAGGCAACCTCTTTGAATGTTAAGCTAACTTTCCTCATCCAAAGAAAGCACAATTCAGTGTTTTTTACACTCAGAGAACTTTCTGCCGATTTAATGATGATTCAAGATGCCTTGAGATCTTGCATAAGAAATGAGTTTTCCACATACATGTATGTGGCAGAGTATCAACTGAAGTGTTGATGGTCATGTTAACCATGGTAACAGAGATGTATTGGTTTCAGTGACTCAAGTATCTGGTGTCATTATTGTATGCCAATCATTGAAGACCCGCCCTGTTTATGTTCAAACTGTGTCGGCAGTCACACTGCAATGCTCTTCCCACACAGAAACACCATTATTTGCCTTTTCCACTATGCCATTCAAGGCTCATCAGACTTTTCTCAAGCCTCCCATGTAGGAGTCATTTGCATTGTTCCTGCAGTTCTTTGCCCAGCTGCTTTCTGCACCTATTTCATTCTGACTGACATGTAATGGGGATGAGAGTAAATAGCTCTGAACCATGATGTCCATATTTAACCAGAATGGCTTTTTTGCTACTGAATTTTAAGGGAGTTGAATAGTGTAGACTATATATTTCTGATGGTTATAATAATAGTAATTGAACATAACTTAAGGTGAAATTATAAGGAAATGAGGAAGAAATTCTTTGCCTCGTGCAGTAGTCAAGTATGGCAAAATTGTCAAAGGTAATGAAGGTTTCTTTACAGATTTACAGTGTCACCTTTAAAACCGTATGTCTAGGCTTTTGTTTCTTAACCTGCATGCAAAGTTCTTAGTCTGGGTGCCTCAGGGAGCTTTCAAAGCACCTGGAATACTCAAAGATCCTGTGAAGAGCTGCACAGGGTGATCTAACTTCCCAGGTGGAGCCCTAAAAGGTTACATGACATTCATAAGTTATCCATGACCCACAAAAATTAAATAGCCAGAGATAAAGTCTCTTGAGTTTGTTTTGTTCCCCCAGTTCTGAGAGTTGATATCTCTGGGAATGTTGGATCAACATGTTCTTGTAAAAGGAACAGAAGCACATTTTGCAAGACCAGACAGGAATGCTCAGGATGGGGAAATTGTCTCCTGGTTGGGGGGAGGGGTCAGGTGCCAGATGTTAACCACTGGCAGGGTTACTGGAAACTATCAGAGACTCAATGAGAAGGATCATCATAGAATCTCAAGTTACTTTTCTTCTTAAAACACAAAACTAGGGTGGTTAACCATGAGAACATTCTTGCCTTATAGATAGGAGATATTTAGGAAGAAGAGCAAACAAATCATGATTTGAAGTATCATTTCGTAATTTGCTACAAACACTGTGCTAAAAGCTAAAATCTCTGTAAAACACAAGAATGTCAGGGGACCTGTACTATACTAATGAGGGACGCAGGTGGCCAACCTGACTTTCAAAGAGGTTGGGGGTGAGGCTACTTAAGCAGATTTGCCTGGGCATTCTATTCGGTTGTCAACTATTCAACTGAATTGGTTAATGGAAGGCCCCTTGTGCCCTTTGCACATTCTCAGGTCATTGTTTGCATATGTGATCTTATCTAATTCTTACAATTTCCTTACATATTAAGTTGATGGCCCCTATTTAAAGCCAATGGCTCTATGACTCTGAGTAAAGTAACCTACTTCTTTACCAAAAGAATTAAGTATCTTTATTTCTTTGTATATATTCATGGTATCTCAGATTGGCCTCCCTTGCCCACTCTGATCTAACCAATATCCCTAACAAAACTCCCAGGGATTCTATCCTAGGAAAAGCATCAGAACCCTATGTGGATTCAGATCTGGTGAAAATGGGCACCAATACTGTTTCAGAAATAGACTACAGATGGCAGTCGCCACCTCATCTGGGCGTGGGCCTGCCTGGAAGTGTTAGCAATTGCTCCTTGGTTCATGCTGGAAGCTGTATTTTAGGGAGAGTGATGAAAACTTTGGAGCCAAAACAGTGGAGCAGAAATGTGGGATCCAGTCATCTCACCTGCTTCTTGGCTCCTATAGCTGGCCTGAGGCATGTTCTTATGCCCTCTTCAGATGGAACCCAGCTGATAAAGAGCCTGCAGCAGGCTGAGGATGTTCTCCTCCAGAATGCCACTGTCTAAAGGTAAAGGAGTATGTTCTGTGCCCTTGTGTGCTTCAGCTGTGATGGAAACCTGTGGCACGGTAAGAGGACAGACGTGTTGTCAAGGATCTCAGCATTTAATGAGAGAAAGAGTATGGATAAAGTGATTCCAAGCCCACTTTCATTGTCAGGAAATCAACACTTTGTACCATCTTCCTGCAACTTACTTTTAAACATAACTCCCATTCTCATCCTATACATACATAATGGCTCACCACTCTGGCCTGCTTGCCATTCTTTAAGCAAACTACACCACTGCTCATCCGGTCTGATCCATCCCCCGGTTCAGCTCTATTCTCCACTCCCTGAAATCTTTGAAGTATTTCTCAGAACCACATTAAAACCCAGAAGACACCAGAAGAACCTCAGAGACGGCCTTCCTGAGATGGAGAGGGAGAGCTGGTCCAAAATGATAAACACATGCACTGTCCCTTTGCTGCCTCTCAGACTGACTGAATATGACCCCTGGAGTAGCCCATCCCTACCGACAACCATCTTCTCTGTAAATGTGAGCAATCTAGTTTTGAGCTGGCACCAGAGGAGTCCAAATCAGGGGCAGAGCTAGGAAGAGGTGATGACATCCACCCTCAGGCCCTCCTTGCCGTTGAATCCTCTGGCCATCCAAGTGTGCCCCACCGATGGTGTTGACTGTGGGGATGCATTCAGTTTCTGGGTCTAAGCCAAGCTCTTGCTCACTGGCATGGAAGAACATTTGTTCCAAATTAATTAAACTTGTTAAACTGGGAATGGCCAATGAAAATGTTTTCAACATCCTTCGCCATCAAGGAAATAAAAACTAAAACTATCTTCAAATTTCATCCCACCCCAGTCAGAATGGTTATTGTCAAGAAAATAATTGTTGACAATATTGCTGGTAGGGATGTAGGGAAAGAAGAACCCCGATTTGTTGCTAGTAGGGATATAAACTAGTGCGGCCCCTATAGCAGTCAGTTTGGAGACATGTCAAAAATTAGAATTAGAGCTGCGATATGATCTACTACACAATTTTTGCATATACACTTGGAAGACCCTGAGTCAACACACTGCAGAGCTACTTGCATATTCATGTTTGCTGCAATGCCATTCACAATGGCAAAGAATGAAGCCAGCTTCAGTGCCTATCCTTGGAGGAGTAGACAAGGAAATATGACATGTATACATGGTAGGATTTTACTCTCCCATAAAGAAGAATGAAATCCTGACATCTGCAGAAAAAATTAAGGAAATAGAGATTGTTATATAAACAAAATGAGCTAGACTCTGAAAGACAAATATCATGTTTTGTTTTGTACCATATGTGTAGTCTAAACTTAAATCTCCCCCTCCCTCTCCCTCTCTCTCCTTCTCTCCCCTCCTCCTTCCCACTATCTCTTTGTCTCTCTCTCTGTCTCTCTGTCTCTCTCTGTCTCTCTCTGTCTCTCTCTCTGTCTCTCTCCACCTCAGTGTATGACAAAAAGGTATAAAGGGGGAAATGAGAAGATATGTTTATAAAGAATGCATCCAAATTATTCCAAGTGATGCTTGGGCGGAGTCTTCTAGCTCCTGAACCAGCAGTCGAACAGGCTCTTAAAGGATATATCCAGAAAGGTTCTACGAGCCAGCCTCATACATTAATACTTAGGTTCATTGCTCACAAGGAGTTAGAATTTTCCCTACACCCTACACCCTACACCTTACTCCTCTCAGCCCAGGTACAGACATGAGGAGATCCTGAAACAACTTTCTAAACTGAAGGAGATCAGGAGAAATAATTAGATCTTTGCCTTTGCCTCTCAACTAGTCAGTTTTCACATGAAAAAACAGAGAGTAGACATTTTATTTTTTCTTTTTTTTAAATTATTATTTTCTTTATTTACATTTCAAATGCTATCCCGAAAGTTCCCTATACCCCACCCACGCCCCTGCTCCCCTACCCACCCACTCCCACTACTTGGCCCAGGCCTTCCCTTGTGCTGGGTCATATAAAGTTTGCAAGACCAAGGGGCCTCTCTTCCCAGTGATGGCCGATTAGGCCGTCTTCTGCTACATATGCAGCTAGAGACNCNAGCTCNGGGGGTACTNGTTAGTTCATATTGTTGTTNCACCTACAGGGTTGCAGCCCCCTTCAGTTCCTTGGGTACTTTCTCTAGCTCCTCCATTGGGGACCCTGTATTCCATCCAATAGCTGGCTGTGAGCATCCACTTCGGTGTTTGCCAGGCACTGGCATAGCCTCACAAGAAGCCACAATATCAGGGTCCCTTCAGCAGAATCTTGCTGGCATGAGCATTAGTGTCTAGGTTTGGTGACTGATGATGGGATGGATTCGCGGATGGGGCAGTCTCTGGATAGTCCATCCTTTCATCTTAGCTCTAAATTTTGGAGAGTAGACATTTTAAAAGAGATTATTTTTCCCCAATGAGAGTAATGTTCAGTTTAATATTAAAATATCATTTCTTGAGTCAGTAGTTAGACCATCTGCTCAGAGAAGTTATTAACTTCCTGCAGTAAGCTATGGCTGAGAGGTCAATAGTCAGATGCTATTATATTTTAAGGTTTTGATTGTATGGAGGCTTATTGCCCAGGAATGCATCATAAATGGTCATGCATTGTTAACTATGGGTTGAACCGAAGTAATGTGATTTTGTTCACTTTGACTTTATTGTATTGGAGAAACACATGGAGCTTGATCAAAGGTCAAACTGAGGTGCACAGGGTGAGATTCCTATTGCATTTTTTGGATCTGGTATTATCCTGATCATCTCATCTGATATCTTTGCTTCACCACACTAGAAGGCAATTGAGATGAGAATGTCATTCACTTGGAACATCTGCGTCCTATCAGTATATCCCAAGAACTAACCTCTGTTTTTTTTTTTTTTTTTTTTTTACTCTCAGTGAAGAATGAAGTCAGTTTATATTAAATCTAGATATTTCAGACTAGATTGTTCTTTGTTGCAGAGGATCACCCAGTTCACTGATGGGTGTTCATCAATGTCCCCTACCTCTATTCTCAGGATAACACTAGGATACTTCTGTTGAGATAACTAGGACATATGAAGGCATTGCCACAGATCCCCAGTGGGGTGAAGAGATGAATATAATCACTTTTGCTTGAGAACACTATAATAAAGAAAACCTCAATCCATTTAATCCAGTCTTTCTAGACGATGGGTCCAGTGAGCTTGTCAGGGTTCTTGCTGTTATGTCCAGAGTTAATGTGAAGTAAGTGCATTTCACTCTTCATTCACTTTTCCAAGCTAATTCTCAAATAAAAAGTAAGAAAGCACTCTATGCCTTTCTTTTTGGCAATTTTCAACAAGAAAGGGGTGATTTTTAAATCCCATGGGCATGTACGGAAACAAGAAAATGTGTGAAAGTTCATCCAAAAAAAGTGATGTCTTGGCTAATGTTGAACAATCTGCCTACAGGGGGGTTAAGTAGAGAAATAGATAAAAGTACTCATTTTCATCTGACATAACTATACAAATTTTCCCTTACCACATAATTACTTGTCCATCCCTTTCAGATCTATTCATGTCCCTTTCAACCTGGAAAAATAAAGTTAAGTCCAAGGCTAGTGTCTTAGCACAGAAGAATCTAGGATTTTGCCCTTACTGTAGCCTTAACCTTGATTTTTCTCTTAAGTCCATGAGTAGGATGACTCCAAGCTTCAGATGAAGACAGAACAGGTTTCAAAGGGCAGCTCTTTCATTCACACACGTGTACCCTTTGCAAGAGGTATGGCTTTCCACTCTGGGTTCTCAGTTTCCTCCTCTTTAAAGTGTCTGTCCATGTTTCTTTCCTAGAGAGATCAAAATGATGAACGATTGAGCTCTAGGAAGGTATCTGGCACAATCACAAGCATATATGCTTGCATGTGCACATACTCAAATTTCCTTTACTTGAATGGTAGTCAAACTTAAGGTGTAGTTAAGGCCTGTAGACTGTATCTGCGGGCCCAGTCCTCTTAATGTACCCAATCAGTCCAGAGATGCCACTGTCTGTTCAGATCTCCCTTTTAGGAATTTCTTTGCCTCGATTTCCATCCCCAAGCTCTGTCTACAAAGCAAGAGTGCTAAATAAAGAATATGCCCTCTTTACAATGACCTCAAGTGCCCCTTTCAATTGCAACCAAGCTGTTTACTCTAAGCAACCTTTGTGATCCTCAGTTTCCCTACCTATTAAAGCTAATGAAAGATTTGTCTTTCTTGCTTACACTATAGAGTATTCTGCAGCTGACAGAGTTACTGTACTAAGAAAATGTTTTAAAATTACATATTTGTAGACATGATAAAGTTAGTTTTCTGATCATAGCATATAGAAGGTAAATAAATTTAAATGTGTCTTAAGGGATATCAAATTTTAATTAAAAAATAATTGTACCGACTATGTATCTCCCAAGAACATACAAGACCAAACAATCTATGTCTCCAAAGATGGGCAATATAAACTCAGTTATGAAATGTAACAGATTAAATATCACTTAGGAGAAAAGGGTTCTTATTTATGTTGCTATTGAGGTAGAACTGCTACAAAATCAAGAGTGAAGGGGTTGCCAAAGAGATTGCCAAGCAGACAGAGAATGTTGTATTCAGACTTGATGACCCATTTTCCATTCCAGATCTTACAATTGTTCTTTTTCCATATGTGTGAAATGACACACGCACACACACACACAAACACACACATGGAAAACAAATAAATAAAAGTTAAGAAAAATTTTTCCCTCCAGAAGTTTCCCTTTTCTCATTTTGATTCCTCAGTATCCAGACAAAGTTAGAAGGATTCCTAGGTTCTCCTGTGCCAGTTACAGATGAGATTCTCCTCCAGTCTACACTTTAAAGAGACCCTATTGAGAACACAATAATAGTAATCCTCTAATAATTCCCTAGTAACAGTTATCTTCCAAATAAACCCTGGCCACCTGAAGAAGAGAATCTCAGGAGGGAGATATAAGCCATATGTGAAATGTCCAGCAGGCGGCTGGGTAGCTGATCAGGTGTATGGTGGCTGCGCTTCCTGAAATGCTCTGTGTCCTGTGTAGTACTCAAGAGAGGTCACATTTACAACTATACTTCATGAATTTTTATGAAAATCCACCTCCTATATTGCTACTGTTTATTACACTTCATATCACTAATTCTATTTAAAATCTATTATTGTCTTGAAGGTCATCCTGAACCATGTAAGTATGCTTCCCAGATTAAGAGTTTCCATGTAGCATGAAGAGTAAATCAAAGAAAAGCAGGCTGTATCCTTTCTTGTGTGTACCACCTTCCTTAGCTGAGGGATCACATGCCATTTTAGAATGGTTAGGATAATTCCCTTATGGGCTGCCTAGCCTGGGTACTAGAATTTTAGCTAAATAATACTCACCCAAGAGACGGTAGATGTTAAGGAAACACAAGAGAGATATTTTAACTTGAGACAACATAAAGAAAATGAAGATATTAAAAAGACTTATGTCTGCATTCTAAGTGAGACTGGATATGCCTGAGGAGCTTCAATTTACATAATTATATACGTATCACATTTCATTGACAAATATTTCAGAAATTCTAAGAGCCTAGATTCTGAATGCTGAACTTCCTTCCTTCCTTCCTTCCTTCCTTCCTTCCTTCCTTCCTTCCTTCCTTCCTTCCTTTGTACCTTCCTTTGTACCATTTTTGTTTTAAATTAACAAATAAAAGGTATATATCTTCTATGCAATAAATTGTTTAAAACATGTATATGTTGTAGATTGGGTGAGTTGAGTGAGTATATAGCATTTACCTCACATACTTAACCACTTAGCCTATTTTTGTGTTCCTATCCCAAAATATTTGGACCTGAGTATTTTTAGGACAAATAGTGAATTTAGCTCACAGTTCCAGATGTACATGGGAATGGTTATCTGGTAGATTTTGCCCTTGTGCCTAATGGCTATGCAATGACAGGAGCCTGTACAGATACGGTCAGAAAGTGAGACAGGAAGCAAAAGACTAGGGAGGAACTAACCTCTTCTTTTATTACAATGTACAAGTTCAGTACTATCAGCTCTGACCTACCAAGACAGTGTGAATCCATCCATGAGGATGGAACCTCCATGAGCTCCGTTCCTGACCTAGCCCCAGACCATTTAAACCTCCAGCCACTTCAACACCACCACACTGGGAAACATCCCAGCCGAACAGCCCTGAGCAGCAAACCCACCCAAATAGTGCTTCCTTTATTGCTGCATGTGAAATCCGCATGGTTAGCAATTTTCAAGAACGCAGTATATCATTAACTCCAGTCATATCGTACAGCAGTATATCTGTTGAGGATCCCTGTGGGAGTCACACAGAAACTTGAAAAAGCTACCAAGTTCCAGATTCCTCACAGCTTCAGCTCTTTGTCTTTTATGTTATTTTAAACATTTCCCTTTTTCCTATTTGCAGAAAATTAACCATTTTTACTCTAGATGTTACATATTTTTGTCCTAAGAACTCTATTGACTGGTCTTTAGAGAGATTTGCTCCCTTCAAACAATTTCTCCACAAGAACATTGTTTTCCTTTGGGAATCTTTGTCTTCTCAAGATGTTTGTCCTCTATGCCATTCCTTTTCTTCTTCCTTTCATCCCTTCTTCCCCATTCCTTACTCTTGTACTTTAAATTTGGCAAGCATATTTTTATAAAGAAGTATACATTTAAGAAAAGTCATCAGATAGATCCATATCATTGGTGTGCATATTCCTTTAGTTGTAGAAAATATCACAGCTACTCAGGTACTCCAAGACTCAGAAACTATGTTAACCTTATACTATAATTGTTTTAGAGTCTTGTTTTTTAAATATTTTTTAAATAAAAAGAATTACTGATGACCATGAATATATGAAAACTTAAAATTTATAACTTTCTAACAAGTTAAAAATGGCATGCCATCACCCTCTCAATGCCTTCGAATGCCATTGTCTGCCTCTCAATTTCCTTAGCTCCTTCTCTGTTTTCATTGCATTGTAATTAAACCATGCTCCAATGTCAGTGGTCCCAAATACTACTGATGATTTCTGGTTGATGGGATTTTTGACAAATGGCCAGACTTTGCTATCATCTTTCACAATACTATGTCATGTCCAGCTTTATCCTGTCCTTTAGGAACTGCTTTTCTTTTTGTTTGAAACAAATGATTTAGTATTTTCTAAAAATTAATCTTTTGCTAATAAATTTGGTCAATAGCTCATGGATTTTTTTCTTTTCATTTGATCATTGAATGCCTTCTGTTTTTCATGTGGGTGAGGTCAGCTTGTTATGGGGTCTAGGCAAATTCTCTGCGGAGTCCTTCCATGATCCCCCATCTTCAAACACTGTTCAGTGAAGACCAGCGCTAACTGCCCATCTCAGAGATTGTTTCTCTAAATATTTGTTGTTTTAAGGAAGAACGGATTTTTTCAGAATTAGAATTTGTCTGACATTTTTAACACTTAGGCGACAAGTTCAGAAAGAGCCCTACTAAGTGTAGAGTCATAAGCTGGGAATTCCCCCGCCCCTCCATCCCCATCCCTTTTCGGCTGTACCAGGACACTCTGCTCTTCTCTAAGCTGCTGTGCTTACAGCCTCGCTGCTGTTCCTGTTTGCTGCTAGACAACTCCCGGTCCCCAGGGAGGCTGATGATTCGCTTAGTCTACTTCCTCTGCTGTCCTTGGAAAGCCTCTTCCACTGCTTGCAGTTTCAGGGATCAATTGTTCTTTGGCAGTGACTGAGACCTGATGACAATGGGGAGAGTTTTCATTTATTCTTCCTGCAGCTGCTGACCCCAGAGAGCAAGACAGACAGCTCACCTCTTCACAGGACAGGAAGCAGCCTGTGTGAGCCTTTGTGAGTGTACCCTGGAAGCTAAAGGAATCTACTCTCCAGTCACCTGAGCCAAAGACCACAGAAGCCAGCAATTCCACTGGGAGGTCAGCAGCTGAACAGAGGTGCCTGCCTGTCTCCTCACATGTATAGAAACTGAGCTGTACCATTCTGTCCTTTTGAATACAAGTGTAGAGAAATTCATCCATTTGCTCATAAGCCCACCATCCACTACTACATTTCTGGGAAGAGTTGATGGCCTTCAGAGGAAACCATGGCTCTTCCTGAAAGAGACTACAAAGCTAAGAGGAAGACATCACAGGCTCTGAGTTGATTTTATTGGCAATAATTTTGTTTTCCTATTTCCACAGTTTTAAAGACAAAACTGAAGAATTTTTGCAAAAAGAAAAACTCTTTTTTTTCTAGGTATTTTGTTGTCTGATTCTTTTCTTTTAAGGAAAAACTTCAGTACCAGCTGACATGAATTAAAGTCAAATTTAGTTGACATGGGCTGTGACAGATGAAGAATTAAGCTGGAATGTTCCTTCTGAGTAAGGGAAGAGAGTTAAGCTGTCTCCCCTTGGTTCCCCTCTACCTTTTCCATGTCTCCCACTAATGCTCTCATCCCACTGAGAATATTCTGGATGAAGGGAACCGGAGACTATGTGACTTTGTGTGCTTACCAGTACACTGTAAAGTACGAGCCACTGGGAATGGACCCCAGCAGCTCTCTGGAGGCCTTCTTCCCCTTGGGCAAAATGTGCTTAAAAACTAAACCCTACACTGCAAAGGACAGGAAATCCTAAACATAAATATCACTTCTCAGTTACAGTACATTTTGCTTACTCCACTTCTCTTTCATAAACACATGCACATTCACTTAAAGTCGTCTTATGTTCCACAAGTAAAGAATTTGTGAAGCCAGGAAAGCTGGAGAATTCAGAATCCAGCTACCTCTCGGATAGCTTCATGTTGATGAGTCACTCTTCATCAGAACCTGGGGGTGAGAAACTCAGTGATTGATGATGGTTTCCAAGACTGGCAAGGGGCCTTACCCAGATGCTAATAATATTTTCCACTTACATCTTGGTTTTAGAATGAAAATAGGAGAGAAAGCTGAAAAATATGCGAGAGCACGCAGATTTTTGCTGAAGCGCACCCACTCCGTTTATATGGATTCTTTGTGAAATCATTAGCTGATTGCAGTTACTCACTTGACTGTTTTCCAGTTGCCAAATTAAAATGTTCCTTTTGAACTTGGACTCCACCTCTTTGGTATTTCACAAGTGGCTTGCAAAGGAGCACTAGAAGTTTATGGAGTGCCATAAGTCCTGTTTTAGAACATGTGTCTGTAAAGTGCCTGCCTCCTGTGAAATTTCCAGCAACCAGCACCCTGAGAAATACCCTGAATCTGCTAACCGCTGGCCTCTCTCCTGGAGTCTAGGCATGGCTGAGATTACCTCCATAGAAGATACAGCTTTGATCCCATGCCTTCTTGCAATGGTGATACCCAAGGTCACTGAGTTGCTTTTAATGTATAACAGTGAAAAGCAGGGGGGCTGGGCTTATTCCCCATCTGATGATTAGTCACTGGAGAAAAGGACAGAGCTTCACTTTATTCACTCGTTATTTCCTGTAACCACCGCTACCACACCACCTAAACCACCATCCACATTGCCCCTAGAAAACCACTGATAACCTGAAAATCATCCCATTATGTTTTGCCTTTGGCAGAAATGTGATCATTGCGGTGAGGACCACTTGCCAAGCAGGCAAGCCCACTCTGCCGTGCTCCCTGAGCACTGTGCTAGACTGCACATCTCGGCATCCCATGTACTAGATGTCTCCATAGGATTGAACAGTAGCCATGGGAATTGTGAACACTCTGGACAATTGTGGCCGACTTGGAGCTGCCCTTTTCATTACCCCATTTCATTCATTTGTTTATTTATTTATATTAAATTATTTTATTTATTTGCATACAATATGTTGTCCCCTTTCCTGGGCCCCCCTCCCAGAGTTCTTCATCCCGTACCCCTCCCCTTAGCCTCAGAGAGGGTGCTTCCCCACCCATTCACCTACCATCTTTATCCAAACCACCACTTCACCTCCTCTATCTCTCTTTCTTGGCACATCAATTTCTACAGGATTAGGTACTTCCTCTCCCACTGAGGCCAGACAAGGCAGTCCTCGGCTACATATTTGCTGGGAGCCACAGAGCAGCCTATGCATGTCCTTTGGCTGGTAGCCTAGTTTCTGGGAGCTCTGAAGGGTTAGTGGATACTGTTGGTCTTCCTATGTGGTTGCCATTCCTTTCAGCTCCTTCAGTCCTTCCCCTAACCCTTCCATAGGTCCAGCGGTTGGCTGTAAGTGTCTGCATCTGTCTCGGTCAGCTGTTAGTAGAACCTCTCAGAGTTCAGCCATGCTAGGCTCCTGTCTGCAAGGATAGTAAGGCACCATCAATGATGTCATGCCCTGACACCATTTTCTCATTTTTTTTAACCTTTAAGTATATATTTACAGCCTGGTTTTACAGACAGGAGCCTACCATAACTGTCCTCTTAGAGGATCTACCCAGCAACTGACCAAAACAGATGCAGAGACCCACAGCCAAACCTTAGGCTGAGTTCAGGAAATCCTGTGGAAGAATTGGGGGGAGGATTGAGGAACCTGGAGGCTGTAGAGACTCTACAAAAAAACCAAAACAAAACAAAAAGAAAACAAAAAAAAACAAAAAAACAAACAAACAGGGTCAGCTAGCCTGGAATCTTGGGAGCTCCCAGAGACTGAACCACCAACCAAAGAAAGAACATTCAAAGGCTGGACCTAACACTCCCCCCACCCACACACACATACATAGCAGATGTGCAACTTGGTCTTCATGTAGGTACCCCAACAATAGGATCAGAGGCTTACTGTGACTCTTGCCTGCCTGTGGATCCTGATCCCCTAGCTAGGCTGTCTTGTCTGGACTCAGTTGGAGAGGATGAATGTAGTCCTGATGTGACTTGAAGTGCCAGGTAGGGTTGGTTTCGGGGAGCAATCTCCCCCTTCTTCCCCCTTCTCAGCAGTTGGGGGGGGCTTGGGAATAGGGAGCATGTAAAGGGGCACTGGGAGAAGAGGAGTACTTTGATAGGGATATGAAGTGAAGAAAGAAAGAAAGAAAGAAAGAAAGAAAGAAAGAAAGAAAGAAAGAAAGAAAGAAAGAAAGAAAGAAAGAAAGAAAGAANAGAAAGAAAGAAAGAAAGAAAGAAAGAAAGAAGGAAAGAAAGGAAGGAAGGAAGGAAGGAAGGAAGGAAGGAAGGAAGGAAGGAAGGAAGGAAGAAATGGGAAAAAAGGAGCTTGACTTGTCTCCCTCCTTCCCAGGGTCACTGTATCAGCATCAGACTCTGTCTGCAAATGGCTCCATGGAGCAGAGGCCTCTCCTGTAAGGCCCCATCCTGCAGCCATATTGGATTCGTAAGTGATTTAGGGAGAGACTTCTAGGGCTGGGAATGTGGTCCAGTAGGAGATGACTTCCCTTAGGTGTCCTCAGACCAGCACTGAAACAAATAATAATGAAAAAGCAAAGTTCTATTATATTGAACAATGTATTAATTAAAAGATGAAATAATCTGACAGGATAAACTTGAAGAAGGAAACACTTACTTTGGTTAATAATTCATAGAATGCCATTTGATTATGATATAGAAGGCATGATGGCTGCAGAGAATGAGGTGTCTTAATGGCAACCCAGATCACAAAACAGAGAGCTACATAGGCAATACAGATGACCCAGGATCCTCAAGGCCTACTGCTATCATGCCATGTCAACCAGCCAGGTCCTGTGTCTAAGATGTTCCGCCACATACCAAAAGAGTGCCACTTTTCAGGGACCAATTGTTCAAATATGTGAAATTCTGGGCATATTTCACACCCAAACCATAACAAATTATATTCAGCTCTTTGGAATTTTTTCTTAAGTCTAGTCTAAATTTAAGAAATTATATAGGCCTCAGTGCTTCATTTAAATGAATTTATAATTTACTACTGTGTCATCTGAGAACCTACAATATATTACGAGCTGTCCAACGATGGGACTGTGACATTTGGTAGAAGAGGAAACTCTTGCGTTGCAGGTTTATGCCCATCAAAATGAGTCATATCTGAAATCCCTCGACCCAGAGATAGCACATCTTGTATTCAATCCATGACAACACTTTATGTGTAGTCTTCATTGAATCATCTGCAACTTGGGAAAGTTAGATAACTTCCTTCAGTTGAGATACCATTTTGGTGGGCTGTTGAACACCACATAGTACTTTGAGGAAATATCCAGAAGCCACATATTCAACTTATTATACAGAAAAAAACAGTTTTCTGAAGCAGTGATTGGAAATACCATGTTGGACCAGACAGATCCAGTGAGACCCAGGGCTATCACTAATGAGCAAAGGCTATGGGTCAATTGATAAAAAGCACCGAAACTTTCATTAAGTTGACATAGGAACTCACATTCTGCCAATGTATTTTTCCCAAGGTCTATGTCCCTACCCCACCTTCTATCTTATTTACTGAACATGTAGCATATAATATACATGGCTTGCCAAATAGTGAGATTCTGAGGATACACTGTGAACCACAGGTCTACAGGCTCACACAAAATACTGGTTTGAAATCTAAGGTAGCACAGTATGGCAAACTGCAAGAGACAGAGGCAGGTGGAGGCAAAAGCAAAAGGAGTTTAAATAAAATGATTTGTTCCATATTCTGGCTCACCCTTGTCTCCATGTATTCTATGACACCAACAAAGTGGGAAAAACACATAACAAATCATGAAGTGGTTACCTCTCTAAGGGATTTTAAAGACAATGCCCTGAAGCCGAATTCAGCCTCCTGGAAGCCAAAGACTCTCACACTCAGTGTCTTCTTGACTTTGCAAAACAGAGCAGAGGTCAGCCTGATGTTTTCCACTTTACAAATTCTCATCTGTCAAGACAGGCTGAAGGCACCACTCACACTCCATTGGATGCAAAGGCCATCAACAACTAGACCTGGTCATTGTTTAACAAGCCCTGTCAAGCAACATCAAGCATTTCTTACATTTGTTTGTTTGAAGAACAAGTTATTTTGCTCTCTTTAGCCACCCACCAGGCCAAAAAAGAGAGAAAAACTGTTTAAACAAACAAACTTCACAAAACAGTCCTGTTCCTTAATTGAAAAAGGGCAGGCCCTCTGCTCCATGGCACCTAAAATGGATTTTTCAATAGCATGAATAAATACAAATATAGATAGCTGTTTTAACCTAACACATGCACATGCACACATGCAAGTTGTCCTCTGACCTGTACTCATGCACTGCTGTGTAGTCATACAAACATGCACACACACACACACACACACACACACACACACACATAACACCCCTTTGCCAACTCTCTGCTGAGAACTTTAATCCATTTGAGCAATTCTTTGGAAATCACGAAATAAGTTTTAAAGGTATTTATCTTACTTAAACTTTGTCATGTGTTGGGAGGGTAGCTCATTATTGTGCTTACTGTACAAACACGAGACCATGAGTTGGATTCCTTCAAACTTGTAAAAAAAATAATATGCCAGTATACTGCACACTTATAATTCTAGCACTGAGCATCTCCAGACTGGCCAGCCAGCCAACCTAGTCTACCTGGCAAGCTCCGAGGAGAGAGATTCTATCTCAAAAAAGAGGTCCGTGTCTACAGAAGGATGGCGGCTGTGGTTAGTTTCTACCTTCCATGTCTTTGTGTACACATGCTACCATAGCAACACACATGTGTACCCCATTCCCAACTCATACAATTACCTTGCCACAAACTTGGTATTCATTTATTTACTATTTATTTATTTATCTATTTATTATTTAATGGGTGTTGACTAATGTATTCATCCGAGTTCCCAAAGGCAGGTAGTAGACAAAAGACAGATACGGTGAGATTAAATTTAGCTTTGTCTAATTTCCATTCTATACCTTTTGAAGTCATCCAGTGTCCTCGAGCTTCAGACAAACAGAGCATCTAGAAAGGCAACTAAGGCTAGGAAGGCTGAGTGCAAATGTGCAAGACGTGGAATCCTAGCTTCGTTCTATGCTTATCACTAGTGGCCAAAGTACAATAGTAAGAATTGCTTATATTCAAATCCCAGTTGCCAGAAGGATCTATACAATGCACCGAGATTGTCAGTTCTAAGAAAACCCGATCATGGAAGAAGTGCAGAAAGGACAGATCTGCAGGAAGAAACCCTGTGTACAGGGGCAGCTAGAAGTGCCAGGTTACAAAGGGCCCTGTTGAGTCCTTCCTGTGGGTTCACTTGAACTCTCTGAGGGGACTTTGGTTTTGTAATTGTTTGGAACCCAGAACTTGTCCTGCATGGCTCTCCCCCCACAACCCCCCACCATACTTCCACCCTCTTCTCGTCCTCTGCACGAAGTTCCATGACTTAAAATAAAAAGGAAAACATTAAAACTCAAACAGATTATTTTAATTTGGGGTTTCTCAACCCCAAATTAAAGTCAGCACTACTGACATTTGGTTACTGGAGGATTCTTTGCTGTGGGGGCCGTCCCTATCCATTGCAGGATATTTGGCTTCCTGGCTTCTCTCCCATTAGATTTCAGTAGTGGTCCTTCTTGTGACAAACAAAAATGTCTCCAGACATTACCTAATGTCCCCAGGGTACAAAAATCACCCCCTGTTGAAAACTGCTGTACTAATGATTTTTTTTTTTAAAGAGGATGCATCTTTGCTTTTTTTTGCTTAATGATCTGGAAGACATTAAAAACATCACATGCTTGAACCATTGTTTGGGAGACAGACTTGGGATTCTCTAAAGCTTTCAAGAACCCACTCCCCTTGTAGAGGATTATCAGTCAATGGTTAAATTGTTTAAATTTTAGAATATACCAGGGTTGCTTTCATTTGTCTTCCTTGAGAAAATGTATTGGATCCACAGAGTATGGAGCACTCACGGGTCTGAATCTCACCACAAGATCTTCAGGCTGGTTCTTCAGAATACCATTCACCTTAACTAAATGTTTGAAGAGTTGCTGCAAGACGTAAATTTTATATACACTACATACATACACACACACTACATATATACACACAGCAGCAGCATAAGTGTTTGATGGCATTTACCACTCCTTTGAGAGCAAAACTAGAAAAAGTCAGTGAAGAAAGCTACCAGCAATATTCCTCTTCTTGAACAGCCAATAGATGTCTAACCCTGCCCTCAAGGAAAAGCCATCCGACTTTTTTCCAAGAGAACTCATTAAAAAATATAATTTGTTTAAATTTTTAATATTTAAATTTAAAAAATATAATTTTATAGCTCTTATTCTTTGATTTCATTTTAGCTCACAATTCAGAAATTCTCCTTTTCAAGCATCATAGTTTTACTTAATTCTCTTCTGTTATTACACCTGCCCTAATAATTTATTTTTGTTATGTTACAAATCATCTCTTTTTCTTTTTTGTTATATGCATATGTCTATGCCCATGGTCTATGTGCTATGGTTTGAGTATGAAATGTCACCCATAGGCTCATGTCTTCAAGTGTAGGCTCCCAGGTGACAGCAATATCTTGGGATGTTCTACAAAGTTAATTTGTGAGAATTCTTCATGAATCAGAAATCAGTAAGCATACATACTTCCGAATAAAAGTTAAACCTCTCACATGGTGCTGCTCTGTTGGCAGGTAAACGATCTCAATCATTCTGCTCAGAAAAGGAAGTTATTTCGATTTACTTTTTATTTTTAAGTGTGTGTGTGTGTGTGTGTGTGTGTGTGTGTGTGTGTGTGTATGTGTGTGTGAGTGAGTGCAGGTGTCCCATGGAAGCCAGGGACATCAAATCTCCAGGAACTGGAGTTATAATAGTTGTCTCTGAACCAAGTACCATAGGATTTAAGAACTGAGCATTGATCATTTACAAGAGCAGTACATGCTCTTGACCACCAAGTCATCTGTCCATCCCCAAAGGTATTATTCCACCAAGACGCTTCACCTCTGCATAGCAGACACTACAAACCGACGTTTACACCGTAGAATGCAACAGCTGCTCTCGACCTTTTATTTCCTTTTCTCATCTCTTAAAAAGAGCTGTTCCAGCCGGGCGTGGTGGCACACGCCTTTAATTCCAGCACTTGGGAGGCAGAGGCAGGAGGATTTCTGAGTTTGAGACCAGCCTGGTCTACAGAGTGAGCTCCAGGACAGCCAGGACTATACAGAGAAACCCTGTCTCGAAAAACAAAAAACAAAAAACAAACAACAACAACAACAAAAAAAGAGCTGTTCCAAGTGTCAGTGCCAAAACCCTCACTGAGTTTAAGTCAATAAAAAGTTCTTTCCCTCACCTGTGAGTTTTCCTGAACTGTCCCTTGGAATACAAAATTTTCACCATGTTGGGTTTGTATGTCAACATTGTGGACTGCTTCAGAAATTTGGGTTCCTTTTGGTTCTTGTAGGTACTTAAAGCCTCCTTGTAGATTCTCAAAGTCATTTACCACACATTTATGCTGACTAAATTCATTACATAGTGTGTATGTAGAATATTATTTCATCTACTCAAATTTTGATTTTCTCAGTCTATAGAATATAATTACTACAGTAATACTTATTGTTTGTGTCCATTTGCCTATTCTGTCTTGTTTATAGACATGTACTAATCTAAAATGTTCTTTCTTGAATTGAGAGATACCACCAACTGATATGATTTATATAAAAATACAGTTAATTGTGTCTGTTATTTCTGGAAGTAATATTAACCTGGAGTCTTCTCTTCTCCTCTCCTCTCCTCTCCTCTCCTCTCCTCTCTTTCTTCTGGTCCCTTCCCTGTCCCACTCTGAGAAAAAATAGAATTCTTACAAATAAAAATATCCTTAAGAAGTACTTCATACAATAATGACTGCTATTAGAAGTCACTTAAGAAAGGATTTCTGAAGACTTCCCATGTCTTCAAAATTGGCATGGAGATTGATTATCTTGTCATCTTATCTTTGAGATAAATTAGGTCCCATATTTCAGTCAATTCTTTGAAAGCTGCCCAATACTCGTTGCTTTTTCTGGAACCCGTCAATGCTCTTGACCCTGCAGATGGATAGGGAAACCTCAGCAATCAAAGGTTAACACACAAATATTCCTATCAGAAAATTTCAAATCCTGAAGGGCAAGCACCCTTCTTGGACCTTCTGTGAATGTTGTATAAGAGTGGCTAAGAAAGCACTCTAAGGATGCCACCGGTGTTTGCATCTTCCTTCTTGAAGCTCTGTCTGACTCATAGTCTCAGGTCCACCCCAAGACCTAAACTGTGTCCTCAAGTCCTTGTGTTGTATCAGTGACACTCTCAAAAACAACTCTCCCTTTCTTCTTTTTGTATGGCTCATTTGCCAGTTATCTTCATAAAATATCATATTCTTCTTTTAAAGAAACAATTTCAGTTGTATTTTCATGTTTGTTGAAGAAAAGGGTGTGCTTCCAGATGTCTGTTTGTCTTCTTTGTACTGGCACATGCATCAGTAGAGGCATGAACAGGGGCATTTTGACAGTGTCCAGAGTTGATATTACCAGACTGAGTTGGGTCATGTGGGGATTGCGGTTGGGGAGAAGAGGTGAGAGAGAGAACTAGTTACTGCAGCCAGGAGGCCAAAGGTAGAAAAGGGGCAGGTAACCAAAATGTGTGGATTAAATAGGGGAGAGACTTGAGAAAAGGGTAGCCCAGCCCCTGGGTTGGAAAGTCCAGCATAGAGGGCAGGGAATGACAATCATACCCAGTAACAGGAAGGGACTGAGGGATGCTGGGAGAACTGGAGACCAAGTCAGCTTTGATATGTTAAATAAACACCTCAACAGTTTGTTCAAGCCCTTGAGGGAATAGGGCTTTTTGTCTAAATGCTACACCTTAGGAAAAGGACTTGCTTGAGGGATCAAGAAATGATAAAATACTACATTGCATTGATAAGCGGGACTATCCCAGAATTCTTCGAGACTGGTGGAACCTATTTCTTGGCTCAGGTGGGCTTAACCAAGAAACCAGGATCCTGGAAACTCAGAGTCCACCAAAGTCGCTCTCAGCCAGTGGCTCCCAAGCTTATTACCTCATAACTGTGAAAAAAGATACGTGGTGGAATGAGACAAAGCACAGCTTTGCTGGGGTAGAGAGGCAGGTCTCAGGAGCAAGAGAGGAATCTTGACAATGACTTGCCAGCCTGGTTCCTTGGCTGAGTCCTTTACTGCTGCCCAGAACCTGAGCCTGACTGGTGGGAGCTTAGATAGAAGCTAGAGATTGTGTTAGAGTCTTATGCTTGGCTGAATTGAAAAGGGATGGTAAAATTTGATTGGGTTAGAGAAGAGGCAGGCTGCAAAGAACCCCACCCAAGGAATTTCAAGTGCTGGTTGGAGGAGAAAAGGCAGGAAGTGAGGAGAGCAAGGACTGGTGGCCAGTCATTATCAGAGCAAAATTGGGCGCGTAAGTTATATCTTGGTGAATTAGGGTCTTTAGATATATATAGCTCAGCATGTAAGTTGAATTTAATAGAAATTGCAGTAACACTGGATAACTCACAGCTCTTGGGTCCTTGGCATTTGTATTCACTGCTTGTGGAGAGTTCAGTGGGATTCTGTTCTGCTAGTTTGCAGATGTCTCCTACTAAGATAGCCTCAGAGAGACTGCCTCCACAGACCTCACAGAGAAACTGGCAGAGTCAGTTTGAAAGCATTTTTCCTTGCCGTCCTCCTATCTGTAATGATACTTTAAGAGATTCAAGCCATACTATTCAAAACATATTAAAACATATTCTCATCATAGCTAAACACT
This sequence comes from Mus pahari, assembly GCF_900095145.1. Classification (NCBI taxonomy): domain Eukaryota; kingdom Metazoa; phylum Chordata; class Mammalia; order Rodentia; family Muridae; genus Mus; species Mus pahari. The sequence continues at coordinate 9,340,207 of NC_034596.1, read as the reverse complement.
GTACACACAGAAATTTGCTTGTGAACATGTCTATGGATGCATTCATATTTGCATAATATTAATATGTATGTGTCTGTGCACATATATGAATGCATGAGAAGTGAGTTCTAATGTACCAGTTAACATGCTGTTCTGTTTTGTGCATATTAAATTGACCATATTAATTTCAATTTTCCAGTTCTCTTGCTGACTTTACAGCCAATACTTCTTTGGGGGTATTATTTTCATAAGATCTTTATCCTGTTGTAAGCAAAGGTGTGGCAGGGACCGTGAGTGTCAAGCCGTTCTGGGCCATGACTGAGTTGCAGAGGTGAGCCCCTCGTTCGTTCCAGCCGCCCAGCTCCCCTGGAAAGGAGGTATTCTTCAAGAAACTTTGATTGTGTTGAGAGATTCAGGGGTGCATTCCTCAGTGCTGTTTCCACTTCTCCTGGTTTTCCCTAGCTTCGTCTCCGGCTCTGAGATTTTCCAGGATTTTTCACACCACTTAGGGAATTCAGAGATGGAAATTTTGAGTAAAATGTGTTCACTTGTTTTCATGTTATGCAAGAGTGAAAACAAAAAGAAGTCTCAAACTCAATTTGGGATAGAGCAGGATGGGGTGGAGCAGAGCCCATGCACGGGAACCTTCCTCTGCCCAACTGCAAAAAAGGGAGACAGTCCCTGTGCCTCAGGCTTGGTGTGGGGGAGTCTCTGGAGAGACTTTGGAAAAAGTGATGGAATTTTAAAGTAGACATGAAACACCACTGATAGGAGTTCTTATAACGTTGACTTTGTGTAAAACACCTACTTTCATGTTTCAGTCTGATCAAAACAGAAGGAGCTACTAAGGCTGTAAGTTATAACTGGCTATTTTCCTGGACCACCTATAGGGACTTAGGGAATTTTATTCACACACACACACACACACACACACACACACACACACACACACTCACACACATACACACTCACACACACACTCACACACAGGCACACACACACACACAGGCACACACACACACTCACACATACACACTCACACACACACAGGCACACACACACACACACACTCACACACACACACAGCTGTCTCTGTGTATTATTGAGGTTGGAAGGCAACTTCATGTCTTGGTCCTTGCCTTTCATGTTGACTATTTTTCTGCTGTGCACACTGGTCTGGCTGGACCCCAAGCTTCTGGGACTCACTAACTCCCATTTCCCCATAGTGCCACTGTGATTACAGACACGTGTACTCCACATCTGCCACATTTGTGTAGGATTCTGGAGACTTGATCTCAGATCCTCATACAACTGTGTCAGGGCGTTTCACCTGTTTACCAGGTCTTGCCCATTCCATTTCTCCTCTCGCAACACCACGCTCTACCATAATCCCATGACTGGCTAGTCGATTTCATTTTTTAAAAATATTTATATATATTTTGATTCTTGTTCACGCTAATAGTCTAGGTTTGGCGAAACTTCCAAGACAGTTGTAAAATTTCCTATTTGAGGCAAAGTGTCTTTGCATGTTCATCTCATGGAGGACAGTTTACAATAGCTTTAATAGTTGCTAAGCATCTGCACATAAATTCACTGCAGATTGAACTGTTTAGAAATTGTCTTGCACCACCCATTTATTTTACATCTGCGTTTGGATGCTGGGGATATGGTTTTGGCATCTCAGTCCCATCCTTTCACACTTTCTTTGGTTAATGCATGCATTACCCTTTTCATGAAAGGTCGACTGTTTCTCTCTCCTGTGCCCTTCTTGAGTTCAAAGATATGAGGATATAGAGCCAGAGATGTGCCCAACCAGTGTCCTTTTCAACCACATTATATATGAGGGGGCAGTCTAATGGGTAAAAAACCACTTAAATTCTAATGTGGCAGAAGCAGTTCTCCATGCTTTGTGAAAATAGATTCCTGAAAAGTCTGGAAGATACTGATATGTACAGTAAGAATTTTCTTTGTAGAAAAAAGAAAATCCAGTAGTCTATGTAATACAGGAAGGGTCTAGAATTGATGAATGAGCCACAGGGAAAAAAGGAAGGCTAGCTTCCTTTTGAAAGAGCCACTCTGTTTTATGAGCTCAATTTGGTTCAGATCTTTGAGTTTGTTTTCTAATCTGCAAAGAAATAGAGTTCATCAGTAGACTTATTGAAGGCTCAGTGGAGTAGCACACAAAACCCAAGGGCACAGTGCTTGGTACACAGTTGCTGTTAATTCCACAGACATAAGGAGAAAGAAAACCAACCTGAATCCTGGCTAAATTAATGAGAGCAAGCTAGTGTGTGTGGGTGTGTGTGTATGTGTGTGTGCCCATGCACGCTATCTCTCCTTAAAGGTACAGATCAAGAGATCAACACTGGACATAAGGAAGATAAGGTCTTTATGTCAGGGGCAGGGGTTGGGTTACAAAAGCAGAACATTAAGCATAAAAAGTTGATCATAACCAACTCTCCTGAAACAAAGATGTAGTTACAATGTGGCCATAACAAGGTAGCAATAAGGTAGTCATTACAAGGTGGTCATAACAACACGTGGTCATAATAACCTTTTGAAACAAAAGCATAGTTGTCATTTTCTGGAAGATGCAGTTTGGAATCATTTGTAGTTACAATTACAAGTAAAGCATTGCCCAATTCCTGAGAAACAGATTTAATCATAATTATGATGGTTTTACCTTTGCTATAAGATGGCATTTAAACCTAAGATGCAGACATGCTCATTTATCATTGCATCTTAAGTAGTGGGGCTATTATCATTTCAAGGTTAATAAATACCAAAGAATAAGTACCAAAGCCAAAATGTATTAGTACGTAAATACAAATAAAGCTTATTATTAGCTATGTCATAGGAACGGGAACAATCTCCTACTCATTTCTTTAATGTAAATCCAGATTTGGGTATGGGTAACTGGTTCTTCTACTGTTCCTAAGACTATAAACTCCAGAAGCACCAAGCTCACCTTGCTCACTTTTGCCATTCTCTCATTTGACTAGCTAATATCATTGAGGAAGTAGCTACTCTGAAAGTGACTTCTAAGGTCTACAACAGCTTTTCAGTCCTTAGGAGGCTATTAAAATTAAATTCCTCCTTAAATTTGCCATTTTGGAAGATAACTGTATTTTTCTAGCCCTGGGATTAAAAAATAAAAAAAGAGAAAAGATATGGCATTCTGTGTCTGTGTTGAGTCTTGATCAATTATATCACAAAATAGAATGGTGATGGTGATTCAGAGTTGAAAGGGAAAGAAGAGTGGAAAGAAAAATATAAACAATGCAAAGGAGAGAGGGGCTAGGGGTAAGGGGAGAGAGAGAGAGAGAGAGAGAGAGAGAGAGAGAGAGAGAGAGAGAGAGAG
>NC_034596.1:9333814-9335718 GCF_900095145.1 Mus pahari | reverse complement strand
ATAGGGAACTTTCGGGATAGCATTTGAAATGTAAATAAAGAAAATAATAATAAATTAAAAAAAAAGATGGAAGTTAGTGTGGAATCCAGAATTTGATATTTCCATTATACTGGTAACTGGGAATGGTGATTCCTCAAGGTGCCAGAGGAAGGTATTCAGGATGATTAGAACCCATCCTATTATTCAAAAGGCAACGAACACATACCAACAGCTTGGAGACTAGTGCTAGGGTAACATGGATCTGCTATGGGCATCAACTGTGCCAGACTACCTCTTTCTTTCTCTTTTTCATTTGTCCAGAACATTCTAGACTTTAGTGATGTGTATTAATGTAAATATTTATATGAGCATTGTGAGGGTTTGTATATGCTCAGCCCAGGAGTGGCACTATTAGAAGGTGTGGCCCTATTGGAGTAAGTGTGTCACTGTGGGTATGGGCTTTAAGACCCTCACCCTAGCTGCTGGAAGCCAGTATTCTGCTAGCAACCTTCAGATGAAGATGTAGAACTCTCAGTTTCTCCTGCACCATGCCTGCCTGGATGTTGCTATGTTTCCACCTTGATAGTAATGGTCTGAACCTCTGAACCTGTAAGACAGCCTCGATTAAATGTTGACCTTATAAGAGTTGCCTTGGTCATGGTGTCTGTTCACAGCAGTAAAACCCTAATTAACACACACACACACACACACACACGAACAGACACCATGACCATGTGAACAGACACATACATATATTTGTGTGTGTGTGTGTGTGTGTGTGTGTGTGTGTGTGTGTGTATGTGTGTGTAGAGGTATGCAGAGCCTAATGAATGAATATGAGGGGACCATCCTTATGAAAACAGCACCCAGACAAATAAAAAATTTTCAAATTCTGCTATCCACAGTGATGGCTTTGCTTCTCTCGAGAGTTTTATATTTGTATAATTTAATTTATATAAGTTATAAACATAATTTAATATATAAATTATAATTTATATAATTTAGAGAGGGCTAAATTCATAGCTCAACTTGTAAAGTGTTTGGTGTGTAAGCCAGGACCTGAGTTCAGATCTCGGAGGCATGGTGGTGCGTGCCTTTATCCAAGTTCTGGGTTGGCAGCAAGAGGAGGCCAGGAGAAACTTTAGAGCACTCTGACAAGTTAGTCTAGCTCAGTCAGTGGGATCAATGTTTAGTGAGAGACCCTGTCTTACATAATCAGATGGGAAGTCATGGCGAAAGATATCTGAGTCCCTGGCCTCTAGCTATATGAACACACATACTTGTACATGCCCCAGTACACGCATATAAAAAGGTATATATAACAAACAAAAGGAATGAATTTTATTTGGGTCACACACATGTTATATTGCAACTTCTTAAAAAGTAAATTGTAAGAGATTTAGTGTGTGTGTGTGTGTGTGTGTGTGTGTGTTTGCGCTTACCATGAAATTTTCATTCTTCAAGATAATGTTGAACATTTTTGTATGTTCTTGAATACAGCTGTTGATCATTATTTATGTTACACATAAAATCATTCAGTGTTAACATACTAAAGCTTACTTAACCATTCTGCACAGCTGGCTTATTACCAGTTTGCGTTCTTGTGTATGCTTGTACATATCTTTTGGTACACATATACAAGAAATTTCCCTGGCATATTCAACTAATGTAGGAAGACTGGTTCATAGGCCACATTCGTTTTCAACTTTAGAAAGTAATTCCAAACTGTTCTCTCATGTTATTGTTCCAATTAACACCCCAAGCGTCAGTGAATGGAAAAGCTTACCAAGACTGGCACTATCCAACTTCTAAAGCTTTTAATGCTCAAGTTAATACTGTAACTCCGCGTAGATCTCTCTGTCTCTCTCTCTCCCTCTGTCTCTCTCTGTCTCTCTCTCTGTCTGTCTGTCTCTCTGTCTGTCTGT
>NC_034596.1:9327521-9333466 GCF_900095145.1 Mus pahari | reverse complement strand
TGTGTGTGTGTGTAGATGTAGAACATCACATGTCTTCCTCTAATTTTCCCTACCTTGTCTTTTGAGACTGTGTCTCTCACTGAATCAGAAGCTTGCTGTTTTGCCTTATTCGGTAGTTGGCCAGTGAGCTTCTAGAATCCTCTTGTCTTTCTCTCCCAGTGATGGGGTTACAAGCATGTACATACCTGCCTTTTCATCTAAGTGCCTGGGATTTGAACTCAGGTTTTCATGATTGCACAGTCATCCCCTCATCCCTTATTATTGGCTTTTTAAGGGCACGTATAGTCTCTTTTAAATCCTGGATACCAGGTTTGTGTCATTTGAATGATTGCATATACTTTGCTTTTCTGTGGTTTGATTTTTTATTTTTTTGTATATCTTTTAGATATTATATCTGTCATAGAAGTTCTTATTTGAATAGAGCTTAGTTATATTTTCTTCTTTCATGTTTTTATAAAGTTTTGTCTTCATTTGAAGACCAGGACTTTATATTTTATTATTCATTATCTAATTTCTACCTATATCTTTAGACACTATGTAATAATTTTTATGAATAAATTGAATAGAGTGTTGATTTCATTTCTTCATACTGTGAATCAATTTTTTACACATTGTTTTTTGTAGGGCTATGGTTTTTTTGATCCCACAGGGCTACTTTTTTTTTTTTTAATGAAATAAATCCAGGAACTATCACACATCCATCTTTTAGGATATTGATTGACACTTCATTGAGTCTACAAACCAACTTGGAAAAAAATTCAACACTTTTAAATTTTTAAATATTCCAAATAAAACAGTATTTTTCCAATTATTTATCTTTTGCAATAATTCATACCTAAGCTTAATATTTTCTGTAACATTTAATATAACTTTTACAATATTTTTGCAGATACTTCCTATTTTTGATGTTATTATAAATTATTTGTCATTTCCTAATACTTTGCTGCAAGTAACATACATATATAATGAAAGTTCCTAAAATCTTACTTTAGTGCCGGGGGTGGTGGCGCACGCCTTTAATCCCAGCACCCGGGAGGCAGAGGCAGACGGATTTCTGAGTTCGAGGCCAGCCTGGTCTACAGAGTGAGTTCCAGGCCAGCCTGGTCTACAGAGTGAGTTCCAGGACAGCCAGGGCTACACAGAGAAACCCTGTCTCGAAAAACCAAAAAAAAAAAAAAAAATACTTTATTATTTTTAATTACCTTATCTCTCCATCTTTTTATTTATTTTCTCTGTCTTCCCTTTCCTTACTTCCACCTGTCCCTACCCTCCTCCCTCGTCTTTTCCTCTTTCTCCCGGTTTCCCTAATAGCCTTCCAGTATAGAACTCAGGTTTCAGACGTGTGTGGCAAGGGCTCTTATGTAGTCAGCCTTTATTTCGTAATGTGTACATATACTATAATGATTAAGCAGGCAGTGTTTGTCCTGTTCCAATGTCCCTGTCACTTAAGCCCTTTGTTGAAATTTAGCCACGATATAATAGAGAGCTGCAGCTAACAAGAGGGATTTAGATTTGGGCCTCCTCTGTCCCACACTGACATAATGTCCACATACAGCAGGGTCCAGAGCTAGCCTATCTCTTCCGGTGTGTAGACACAGAAGGAGTGAGCATCAATTGGCCCCAAGGATCAGGTTAGAGCCTTCCTATGTATTAGGTTTTGCTCATATATCATTAGCTCCTTATCAGTTTTGACTGTGAGATGCTGTGTTTTCTTGGAATACTAAGCATGGCCCTTTCCCGGGCACAGAAGGTAATGCCATGCTCTTAAGGGTATGCGCCCTCGCTTCTTCGTGTTTCCAATGCTTGTCTTAAAGAGTTGCTGTGAATTCGGATGGCCAATGTGTGTGGGTGGGAGCCTCTTTCATTAGAACTGAGATTTAATGTTTTTTTTTTTTTTTTTTAAGTGCCCCTACACATCCTTATACACAGGTTGACTCAGAGATTAGGCCAAGGAAGCTACATCCAGTTGGAACACAGCTTTGTAGGGAGGAATCGCCTGTGACTCTCTTTGGGAGATTATTGGACTTGGTGTATTTCTGCCACACCTTGAGTCTTGTCTGTCTTGTCACTGAGAGAAGAAGCTGCTCTGGGCTCCCATTCTGCCTGGGATTATTTAACCTTTCATCTATCTTTGTTCTTCTTTTAAGTTTTAGTATGCTGAGAAGCAAAATTAGTACTTTTGCATGTAAACATTTTACCTGCTTATTATTATTTTCCAAAGCAAAATTTTAGAAGGATGTGTACGTTTTATTTCGATGGACAAGAAATAATTTGGGGGGACAGGGTAATCTAACATAGTACATAATACATTTTTCCACTGTAAAATTATGTCAGACTAACACACACATTTTCATCTTCTCATCATTGTGCTTATTATTTTCACATAATGAGGACATTTAAAATCTATTTGAGCAATTTCTAAATTCAAAATATTTCCAAATATGTGATATACTTGCATTTTTCACACCAGTAACCATGATATATTGTTGGCTCTGTGGTTATTCCTCTGCCCAACCAAACCCTGACACCTTTAACTCCATCTCGTTGTGCCCAATTTATCCCTTATTAAGAATTTGATTTTTATAATTTTAGATTCCAAATTCAGGTGATAAGCTACAGAGATTCACTTGTGTTTGATTGCTAATAATCCTTTTTGGTATTTAGAATGTTCTTGATACAGTCTGGCAGGTTAGACTATATTCCCCAAATAAATAAAAGGCATTTGTAAATCAGAAATATAATATTGAATCACATGTGTGTGTGTGTTCAGGAACTGTAATGGCTTAGATATAATTAGGACTGGGACTTGCTAGGTTTCAACTTTGTATCATCATAACATTGCAATTATTTCCACTCCTGTCCTGTGATGAACGTTTAATTGTAGATCATTTAAGTTGGCCGAAGTGACAAGATTCCAGTGTCTGAATGACCCTTTATCCTTCCCCACCCCTGTCAGGACTCCCACCCTGTTAGTCACCTCTCTTCAACTATTCATAAATTAGCCCATTTTTGCACATCATAATTTTGCAAATTGTTCTTCTCCTCTGTATCTCAGAACACAAAGTTTGGCTTGACGTTAGATGGTATTCCTTGTTTGGGATTCAGAATGTGATCCATTTCATTGCAGATTGCAAAGAGATGATAAAAACCAGACAGCCAGGAGGATCCTTTGTCCCAGTCCTACTGCTAGCCTGCTGGATCCTGCTAGACAGATCTTCCCATCTTGTCATCCCTACTGGGGAAAATAATAACACTGCTCTTGTGACGACTTGGGCTTGTGAGGATCTGATCCGTTCTCTTGGAGAGCGTGTTTAAGTGTATATAGACAGGGCGTGTGTGTGTGTGTGAGGTGCAGTCCACAGGAGCCAGAGTCTAAACTTCTGGGAACACATTGCGGGATTGTGTTCCCAGCTGCTCTCCCTTGGATTAGTGGTTGTGAGCAGAGCCCTTGAGGTCAGAGAAACTGTCAGCCATGAGTGCAAAAGGATGAGAGAGAAATGATAATATTTCTTTCTCCATAGGGAACTTCCAGCATTTTTTGAGGAGACTAAGTTTCTTTTGATCATAGAAGAACAGAAAGAGATATTAACTTTGGAGTGTCCACACTTGGCAGGGTGTCCATGCTTTACGCCTTGGAGAGGCAAAGGAGACTTGGTCAGAAGAAATGTGCTGGAGGTAACTGGGTGGGTCACCAGCCTTGGGCTCCCAAAAAATTTGCTGCCTGATGGCTACCATTGTCTTCTTAGAAATTGAGGAGAACAGATATATTTGAAAGCTAAAAATTAAAGCAGATACCTGGGATGCTTATAGAATCCAGTGCAAGCAGAGCCCAGCAGGTCACTGGACTGGAAGCACGGTGAACAGGAAATCATGCTCCACTAAAGATTAGACACACACATTGCAACTCCTTGCTGCCATATAGGACATTGGCCACTGGTGTCCAGGGTGAGCACACAGGACTTGGACAACCAAAAATATGGAGAGACACAGAAACAGAGGTAACACTGTGAATCATTGCATCAGTAGTGACACTTTTTTATCCTTCAAAGAGTTGTCTTTATCTAAATAATGACACCACACTGCCACCAAGATTTAATGTCATCCCCCAAGCTTTGGTAAGTTTCACTCTGAGTGTAGAAATAGTTTCTCAGTGCTGCAAGCATGCTTAAGTTTTACAAAGACCCTCAAGGTCAACTTCAATGGAGCCAAACAAAATACTTCCCAGAGCTGGGATGCCCACTGTAATGGTGCTGGGATGTGCACTGTAATGGTGCTGGGATGTGCACTGTAATGGTTAGTTTGAACCACTTCTTCATAGAAAGGAAATCTGTTCAGCTTCAACTGCTAAGGCAAGGCAACACTTGTGATCCAACCACTGTTCCTTGATTCATTGCTCTTTTTCTCTTCTGCATCCTATTGAAGTAACAAGTTTCCTTTCTTTGTTCAAGTCTTCTGGCCATGGACTAATAAAATGAAGGCTCAAACAGCCTGGATGGGGGGGAGGGGGGGAGAACAGCAGCTGCTTCCTCACAGGGTTGGGGAGAGAAGCTAGTTTTGGTTTGGGGATAAAATGAAGCTGTAAGTGATTTGTTCTGCACCACTCTTCCTGTCACAGTCTCTCCCAAACGTTGATTCTTCAGAAATGTCAGAGAACTCTTTTCAAATTTCCTTTTGGACTTGATGTCCTGAAGGCACAGCTGCTGACAGCTGAGCTGGAAATCTTGAGACAGCAAAACAAAAAAAGGCTGGAACACAGTTCCCAGTACTTCCTAGGAGAAGGGAAGACAGCATCCACTCAAGCCCAGGGATCCCTTGAGGAGGTAGCCAAAGAGAAATTCAAGCCACCATGACTGCACTATTGTTGGCCTTAAAGACAACTCAGATAGAGGCTTGTTGGCTGCTTGTAAGTGCTGGATGTGATCAACCACAGGGCACATATAGAGTTCAGGTGAAATGTCATCTCAGATTTTACCTTCCGGCTGTTGAAAGAGTGTCACTGGTCAGTGATAGAGACAGGCCCACTGCGCATTGTGGAAGCATCACATCTCTTGCTCCGAGATGTTATAGAAACATAAACACACCTCCTGCTTCCAGATGTTTAGGGCTCTGTTTACAGATTAAATCTCAGGATGTGTATATTTGACATTCATATTCCAGGATATTAATTGCCCAGTGAACTTGTAGGGTGATGTCTCTGTCCTAATTATGTCTGATGGATGATCCCAATGTGAAAGGTGCTTTGAGATGTACAGAGGACATTGTATATGCAAAGTTGGAATGTGAGCTTGTTTAGCGTGAACTAAAGTAGAATCCATAGAACCCCACAAGAGTGGAGGCCTCTTAAATAGCACAACCCCAGAAGGCAAAGTCTAGAAGAGAGGAATGGAATATACAAGCTATTTGCCTTCTCATTGTTCATCTACCTAATATAGCCTAATAGCATCTCTAGGAAGCTTCGTGGATTTTAACAAAGATCGCAAAATGCACTGGCAGTTTAGAGGGCAGATAACAACTTGCCCACACAGGTTCTTGAAACACAACTAAGTTGTTCAGTATATCCGGGCCACCTCCTTTCTGGAGCAATCTATGGATAACGCACACAGAAGGCAATAGGTATGATGGGGCAGGCAGGGACCTCTGGATCTGTTGAAGGTTAGAAAACATCCACATTCTGTTCAGCTAGATGGCAGAAAACACGTGCTAGCTCTGGAGGTTACATCATCAGCCTGACTGGAGTTATGAAGGGCTCCCAGGAAGTAGAACAACGGATGGGATGTTCACAGGTATGCAGAACAACCAAATCCTCTGCTCAGCCATCAAAGGAGGCACTGAGATCGAGACTTTTATGCTACGGATTGCTCCTCCTCTTCCTCCTCCTCCATCTCCTCCTCCTCTTCCTCCTCCCCCTCCTCCTCTTCCTCCTCCTCCTCTTCCTCCTCCTTCTC
>NC_034596.1:9316225-9327423 GCF_900095145.1 Mus pahari | reverse complement strand
TTCTTCTTCTTCTTCTTCTTCTTCTTCTTCTTCTTCTTCTTCTTCTTCTTCTTCTTCTTCTTCTTCTTCTTCTTCTTTTTCCATAGTGCATTCTGTGGCTTCAAAAATAATCCTTAGATGACTCAAGTCAAGGCCACAGGCCTCCTTATATCAATGGAAAGCATTTGGTGTGCCCATGCCCTTGTGTTTCATCATTAGGTAAGCTGTGTGGTACACATTCTCTCTCCCTTTGCCTTCCATTCTTGGCACAAGGGACACCCACAACCATTTAAAGATGATCAAACCAGAAAGCTAAGGAAAGAAGTCCCGGATCAAGATGCCTCTGTGACTTTTGCTCTCTGTGCCACCCCTACCGTCTAGTAGTGCCCAGGTGTCAAATCTTGCTAAGGACATTTCATAGTTGAAAGGTCAACTCATTGAAGTCTCTAAAATGGTTACCAAAGAATGATTCTAATATGAAGTTTATCTTTGTTTAAAACACCACTGGAAAATGCAGCCTTCAGTTTTCGTTCAATTGCTTTATAAGTAGTAAAGAGAAACATCAGATCCTGTGTGTATTTATCTAATTTGAGTCATCTCTTAAATATTTAATTCAGTATTAAATTGCTTTTAAAATAAAATTACTCTTTTCCCCCTGAAACTAAATTGGTTTTGCCTCATAAACACTAAGAAAATAAGGGAAAAATTTAAAAGTCATGTTAGTAATAGCAATGGCAAGCTACATGGGACATTGACTGTACGCTTATATTGGCAACCATAATCTTACACATACTCGCTGAATAGCTCTGCATGGCAAACACGGTGTCAGGAATAACACAACAAGATGAAGCAGACTTGGTTCCTGCCCCTTGAAACAGTCTACAAAGGCTGCAGCTCAGGGGAGCTCTTTCTTCTGTACCAGCATCCTTTTTACAAAAAGTTCTCCAGGAAACACTATACAGCATCTTCCATCCTTGCAACTTCATGATTCACAGCAAAACCTTTTCAGCTGACTTAAGCCTGAAGTGGGGTGGGAGGGTGGAAAAAAGGAAGGAGAGAAAAGAAAAAGGAAAACAAGAACTAAATACATCTGACAATAAATCTGAGATCATAAACCGTGGGATTCCTTCATAATACCACACACTTCAGAATCAGGCAGTATTTTTCATTTGACATGGATTTAAAGGTAGCTCAAAGAAAACATGGGATTAACTGTAAGTAGTGGGATAGGAACCATGAGCCAAGCTTGCAAATAAACACATCAGAGACTTGGTCTAAAAAAAGACAGAACACAAATAATGTCCTCTTGATGTGCCTACAGTTTCGTTCAACTGTTCCCAGGTCATGAACTAATTTGCCAAAAAGGAGGTTAACTCCAGTGCAGCAGGCAGCATTTGAGGAAACAGGTTTTGTGCATGTTGCCTGTGGAGTCGGGCCACTGGAAGCCCTGACTATGTAATGGCTCTCAGATGAGCACTTTTAAACACTCTTTTGTGTCTGTGGATACAAGGGGCTTTAGGACACTGCAGACTAAGGTCCTTAACAAATGTGGGCTTGGCTTGTTCCCAAATGGATGTCTCCCGAATTAGCCTAAATAAATTTGTTTGAGGGCTTGGATGACCTTGGGCAATGCTCCCTCTCCTCAAGTGAGGTGTCCTTCATATAAAACAAGGGGTTGGGATGAGTTGATCTTTCAATTCTATCCCAGGATCCAAAGGCCTGTCCCTAAAGATTCAACACAGGAAAGCTGACCTCTGCCCCTAGCAGCTTCCAGCTGGAGGGGAACAGAAAAGTAGCCCAAGCCCAGGGAGCTCAGCAGGAGGGTGATTTCCAGCTACACTAATCTTCCAGAACTCCAGGACTCGGATTCACTGGAGGGTGAACAGCAGCATTATATCATTTCCAGGCAAGGCCCATGGTTTCCCCATTTCATCATTTGCTGCCACTGATCTAGCTCTTCCAGTGTCCAGACTTCTAACATGCAAAGAAGATGGTTCTTTCTTGGGGTCTGGACCACGCATGCACATCCCCAGGCTTTGCTTCCACCATTCTCACTGAGTAGGTTTAGAACGACCAGCACCTAACTGGGCTTAATGAGCACCCAAGGAGTCAAATGCAGCAGCAGCTTATGAGGACCGCCCACTTAACTGCTCAAGAGCCTAGGTTGTCTGTTCCCACAACACGAGCACTAGGAACCAGAGACCCGTGTGATTTTTGCAGTGTAACAGAGGACACACAAAAGAAGTGGCTAGTCATCCGATCAAAAACCTGACACATAAAAGAAAGTGAATGACTACATGAACCAAACACATAAAACAGGGAAGGTCGTTATCACTGAACTGCCAACCACCAAACTTAACTGGTGGGGGTGATGGTGACCTTTTTCAACACGGAAAGAAAAGCTCAAGTCAGTGAGAGACACAATCTAAAATAGGCTCCAAATCCGGGTTTCCAGTGGGACACCAGAAGCAGTAGGATCCATGAACGGGGATATCTCTTCTAGTGAACACAGCTGGACAGAGGGAGTCCCTAAGCCTCAAGTATATTTTAAGCTGCATCTTTCAAAATGTCAAAAGTGGGATTAAAGTGTAAATGATTGTCAATTCATTCCTTCTCTCCTGGTACTATGCTGTTACAAGCAGATTCTGGTTTATGGGGAGGGGAGAGGTGGGATGGTCTTCCAGTGTAACCGAATAGAGCTTACAGGGAATGAGGCGTCCCAGTGTGTCTTGGGGGAGGGGAGCAGTTCACAGGCTGCTACTTTTTTGTGACATAGCTTTTATGGGGGGAGAGCCAGAATATTAAGCTCATTGCTTCCAGATGGAAAGGTTGGACAAGACAGAGGTCTTGGCTCTGAAAGCCTGGACGCAGTGGTGCGATATGGACCTGACATATTGAAGTAATCGAGATAGAAGATCTGGCTTTAGCCAAGGCTGTCAGATAGATACTTTTTAAAACATTACATGGTTTGTAACAAGGTATTGTGTATCCTCCCAGCAACCCTGCCGCCTTAGTCTCTGGGAAGGAGGTGGGGGGAAAGTGTGCTTATTTTGCTTGAGTTACTAAAGCTCCTTTTATATAGGAGGAATTTGGCATCTCCTGGCTGGGAGCAACGGAGCCAACAGTGTCCAGTGCACTTGCAATGTAGATCACGCTAAGTAAGTCCAGGTGTCTTCGGAAGAAGAGAGGTCCTAAGCACTCCCTTATTTGAGCCCCGAAGCAATCATGGCCCTGTGCCTCAAATGAGCCTCAAATCTGTTTAATAAATCATCTGTCTATTTATAGAGTTAATCCAGGGAGAAATGCCATCTTGTGCCTGCTAGCAGTGCTTCGTCCACCAGAGGGCGCCCATGTCCGCCTCTTTCAGTGAGGTCCTTTCTTGTTGGTCCCTCGCAAAACACTTTAAAACTTTGTGGATGGAGATGGGCACGGGAAGAAGCCCCCAAGCCCCCTTTTTTTGGTGAGGAACCGATCCCTCCAGTCATGTCCACTGTGGGAATGGAAAGATGATCCCACTGTTTTTTAAAACCCCCCCTTCTCAATACATCCTGCTTTGCACCTTCCATTAGCTAACTTCACACCTGAGACATGTTGGGACATCTCCACGGACCCCATGTCTGCTTCACATTTCAAAGACTGGGAACTGTTAAGCTTGTATTTTGATTAAAATTTCGCATTAGCTTCCCCCTCCCTTTGAGTGTAATTTTAGGATATTTAATTTCAACCAATCATCTGAGGGGAAGGGGGGAGGTATTTGATGGGAAACAGCACATGGGAAAGGCAGCCAAGTTAGGAAACAGAGCAGCTCAGGGCTGCAGAAATGTGACAACCCAAATCTCCTTTGTTCTCTCGGGCAGGGTCTGAAACCAAAGACCTCAAGGACAGGGGATCTAGCTTTGGCCCTTGGATCAAGTGGGCCAGATCTCTCCGGAAGCCTCCTAGATAGCTTCGGTTCTCCGTAGAAGCCTCATCACTAACCTCCTGGCCTTGCACAAGTTTCTGGGCTTCAGCTACCTGACTGGGCTTAGGAGTACAATAACTAACTACCTGATATGTGCCCCTGCCTATGGCTGTTTCTTTAGAAATGCAACAGTCCCCACAAAGCCAATTATTGAAGACTGGGGAAGACATTAATTATAACTCAGCCTCAAAGCAATTAGAGTCAAGATAGAGGAGGTTATACGGAAGTAAAAAAGGAACATCCAGTAAGTCTTAGTTTCCATCCCACTGCACTTGCTGTAGAGTAGAGGCCATGTATTCAAATGTTGATAGGTTAGGCAGGAATGAAAATGGATTGATGGAGTGTTATTGGTCTAGGCAAAGTATACAACAAGCATCTATTGTTCACTGACTAACACAGTAGGATTGCTCGGAGATCATAGAAATGGTGGGAGCTATACCAGGCTGGACGGCAGCTACTCTTATATTTCAAGGCATTGCCATAGAAATTCACTTTGAGGGGTGATGGAAAGAGCGTGATAGGCAAAGAGATTTGTTTCACCAGCATGAGGAACTGAGTTGGGTCCCCCTAACCCACCAGGCAGTCATGGTGGCATGAACACATAAGCCCAGTGTTTAGGAGATAAGGAAAGAGATGGATGGATGGATTCTTGTGACCCTTTGGCCAGCCTAGTCCACCTGATGAGTCGCCGGCCAATGAGAGATGTTCCCTTAAAAGGTAGATAGAGCCTGAAGAATAATGCTAGAGTTGGTTTCTGATACACACACACACACACACACACACACACACACACACTCGACCCACTTGTATGAGTATCTGCTGACCTTTGGGCTACAAATTTGTTTCTTTCCATCTACTTTTTACGTTTTATTACTTAAAAGACAATGAAGACAGAAACGAGTATTTGCTAGTGTCTGAAATCTCAAATTTGCCCAAATAATCCTGATATTGATATCCTGTCTTAGATCCAAAGTATAATTCTTCTTATCATTCTACCTGATCCCCTTGGGTGAAGTAAATTCTGTCACCCTAGTTCATCAGTTCTCAACGTGTGAGTCGTGACCCCTTTGGAAGTTGGATGAATCTCACAGAGGTTCACCTAAGACCATCAGATAAAGATAGAGATTCACATTATGATTCACAGCGATAGCAAAATTAGTTATGATGTAGCAACAAAAATAATGTTATGGTTGGAGAATCACCAAAATATGAAGACTGTGTTAAAGGGTCACAGCATCATGAAGGTTGAGAACTGCTGGCCCCATTGATGGCCACACTCAAGGGATGATCAGAGCAGGCGAGGAGGGCATACCGCCGATAGACTACTGGTCAGTTCTTGTATCTTCCCCCCCCCCCCCACCTGGTACACATTTCTCCAACAATAAAATCATGAGGTGATGATGGAACCAGAGGGAAGGCTTGTCTGATCTCCAACTGGCTCGTGGGACAAGCTTGGTTTCTTAAGCTAAAACTTGTGCATCCCCTTGACAAGCAGCACCTGCTGACTCTCCCAAACATGTGTCAATGTGGAAGTGCTACCTGAACTGCCCTGTGCACTGCATGACAGAGTTCACGCTGTCCTCACAGCAGTTCATGATCCCCTTAAAAGCCTTGTGTTGTTAGCCTGGTAGCCTCTGTAGCTGAAGAAGGTTCCATCATTGAAACAAGGTTCATGATGTCTCTCACAAGGTAAAGGTTACAAAGTCCATATACTCAGGTTGCCTCTGAGGTCCTACAATGCTCTGCCCTGCTCTCAGAATGGTGTCGTCCACTTCCTACTGTGATCTTCCTGAAAAGCATGACAATGTTCCCTCGAGTCCTTGGATAAAAAGCACAGAGACAATTACTCATTTTCAACTTGCCTTCTTGGCACAATTGCTAGACTCACTTCTTAGCTCCGTATCTCCCACCTGCTCTAAACTTCAGTAGCTAGTCCCATCTAGCCCCTGCCAAACATCCCTGA
Source organism: Mus pahari (assembly GCF_900095145.1). Taxonomy (NCBI): domain Eukaryota; kingdom Metazoa; phylum Chordata; class Mammalia; order Rodentia; family Muridae; genus Mus; species Mus pahari. The sequence continues at coordinate 9,321,520 of NC_034596.1, read as the reverse complement.
AAACCTGCCTGTAGTAGTGTCCACAGACCCAAGCTCCTCCAGAGGCCTCACATGGCTGCTGCATTTTTCTCCCTCCAAAGCATCGCAAAAACTCTCCCTCTCTTTCCTTGTCCTTGCCTTTTCCTCCAGGGACCCAGAAGTCCTATCTGTACCTTCTGCCCAACAATTGGCCCATGGTTTTCTTTGCTGACAGATCAAGAACCAATTGGGGAACAGGACCTTAGCATCAAAAACTGCCTACAGTTAAGTCCAGTCTTTGACTCTAAAATCCCCACTGGTGGGTCCCATTCTCAGTTTGATGCTACTTTTGTTCTATCAACTCTGAATCTTTGATCATTGATTGGCGATTCCCCCTATTCTATTTGTGTTAACTGTGTGAGGTGATTGCATTTGGAAACGCATGGGTTCCAGTATGAAATGTTTCATAAACAGACAATGTGGAGAGGATGCTAAAGTTGGCTTCTCCAGCACCCTACTGCACATTAAGTGGTGTCCTTGGCTAGGGTAGTCAGAACTCAGAGTCATTTTTCCAGTAAGAGGCATGGATTTGCACTGCCTCCTGAACAATGACCAACTCCTAAGCCTGAAATGTAAGGCTCTCTAGTTCTGGTAATAGCTATCTTGCTTCTCTCTCTCCATAACTTTATGTTCACATCTGGCCTCAGACATGGTGCTGGGCCTCCTGAATGTACGTGACCCAGAGTTTCATGTCCAGTCCTGTGTATACCATTTCTTCTACTGGATTTTCTTTTTCTTAAATGTCTGCCTATTAAAGATGCTGGCAGAAAAAAAAAGCATATCCATCTAATTTCTACTCAGCATCAGAAGTATTAGGATGGAGAATGAGAAAGAACAAAGGAACATTTCAAACTCCTCTCTCCTGCTTCCAGAGGATGGAAGAGAGTGAGTTGGATTAGGGAACAAGCAGCCTGGATTCAGTCCACCTTCCCCATTCTCAATAGACTCTATGGAAGGACCTCCACAGCTCTGTCCCCTCTTTCTTTGTGGCCTTGCTTTCGTCTGCTTGTTGGAGATAGTTGAGACCACATTCTCTAAGGATGTCCCTTCACTGAGCAGGACTAACAGAAAACAAGTGACGGTCCCTGAATAAGCATTCTTGTTTGGTAGCTGCACTTACCTCATCAGTGTTACCTCACTGTTGAGGTTATAAAGGCAAGGGATATTATCTGGACCTGCAGTACCAGTCAATGGCCTCAGATCCTTCCATATGAACTGGGTTGTTCTGGATCCTTACAGGATGGTAGACATGGTGGCATACACCTTCAATCTCAGAACAAGGAAGGTGCAGACAAGAAGAACCCATTACATAGCTGAGCTCCAGGTCAGCTTCCCTCAGTTATGTAATGAGTTCAGTGGAACAAAGTTCTAATATTAAAAATGTTAGTTCTAAAAGCATATATGCTGGAACAGCTTCAGTGGGGAAAACATAAAATAATTAGACGAATTCTGTCAGTTATCTCAAAGGAATGTTGGATAGAGAAACAATGAAGGAACTGTCCAGATAGGAGGTCCTATAGTCTTGAAATACAGAATTTTCCAGCAATCAGAATAAAGTCAGGGAACAAACTGAGTAAAGAAGAGGAGGAGGAAGAAGAAGAGGAGGAAGGGGGGAGGAGAGGAGAGGGGAGAAGGTGAAGTTCCATACTTCTTCCTAAAACTCCTTCCTAAAACTCCCATCTTGGTCCTGTCTTGGTCGTGATTCCCATGGGGTCGAGTGACTCTCCCACTCCTTCTCCCTTGCTGGCAGCTACACAATCCATTATCTCCTGAACTTTCCTCATATCCTTTGGAGATAAGTATTTCCTTATGGTGAGGAAATTTTATACCCATAAAGATAGAAGGAAAGGATAGCCCTGAAAAGAGAAAGACTTTTTTTTTTCCTGGTCTCTGTTATACTCCACTTATAAAGCAGCAGGCAGAGGAAATGTCTATGGGTGTTTTTAATCTCAGGGGGGCAGGAATAAGCATTAGAGGAAGGGAGTTCTATGGTGGGTTTTATAAGACTTACAGAATATTTTTCCAGAAAAGTGGTTAGCCAATCCCTGTTTTATTTCTATGTGCCCATAGAGAAAGATAACATTTCTGAAATAATTTCAAGCAACTTGCATTTTGTATGCAAAGCAACTGAGGCTCAGAGGGACCCTTCTCAAAAGCTGGACAGAAGAATGACCAAAGGCATTGTCAAGGGTGATCCTGACTTTCTTAGGGTCATAACCAAATCCTGGCCAAGCACTGACTCTCTCCTCAAAATGTAAGAAGCGCAGAGAAATGACCAAGTCTTGGGATGCAGACCTTTCTTTCTTCCTGGAGGTTTCACCGCCAAAGAGTCCCTAGTCCTGAGCTCTTGTTATCTTTACCAGGTACTTTGTGCCCCTCACCACGCGTCCTATTACCTGAGGTCTATCCCTGGGCTTTGGGTAAGCATTATAGATGAGGCGGATGTTGTTCATCTTGTAGACTTCAAACCAAGTGACAAGGGCTAAGGATTCTGGAAATTTCTCTGGGCTGAACACCAGGATGGACCCTAGACCCTGCTCTGGGAAGGCATAGTGAGAGACGGACTGGATGTCTTAGACTATTCACATGCAATGTGGGCCTAGCCTCTAAGAATCTCTGAGGGGATATAGGAAAACTGCTTTCTATACAAGTAATTTACTTCCTGAGACTTTAGCCAATTGTAAACATAAATAATTAAATACTAATATTCATACAGTTATAAATACAAAATGAAGGGGGTGTTTTTAAATTTACTCTATTTTATTTGTTTATTGTCTTTTGTGTATGTGTGTGTGCTGAGTGTATGTGTGAGTATTACATGCCTGCAGGAACCCTTATGGGTCAGAAGAGGAAATTAAATTCTTTATATTTAGAGTAATAGGCAGCTGTGTGGGTTCTGTGAGCCAAATCTGGTTATTCTTCAGGGTGTTATGTCTTCTTAAGTGCTGGGTATGTATATGTGAGTGTGTATTTCTATGTGTCTTTATGTGTATGAGTAAGGGTGTGTGTGTGTGTGTGTGTGTGTGTGTGTGTATGTGTGTGTTGCCTTGAGTATGTGTAGAGTTCAGAGTACAGCCTTGGTTACTGATTCTTGGGTACCATTATTTGTTATGTTTTGTTTGCTTGTTTTGTTCTTTGAGATAAGATCTTTCGCTAGTCTTGTACTCACCAAGTAAACAGATTTGGCTGATCAACAAACCCAAGAGATCTAATTGTCTTTGTCTCTCCAGTACTAAGTTCAAAAGTGAGCTTTCGATCTTCAACCTTTTTTTTTTTTTAATGTAACATACTCCCAGTTAACCAACTAAATTATGTCTCCAATCAGTTATTACCTTTTACTCATTTTGAGATGAGAAATTTAGTCAAAATTACCCATTTTGAGATGAGTTGTTTCACATTTTAAGCATTTTGTGCTCTACATTTAAGTGTACATAACTTCTTATCAGGGTATGCTGTTAGCAGAATGATATAGAAGCTCAATAGAGCGGGTTGGGGTATTAGCATCAGGATTTAAATTCATACCTGTTAATGCTTCAGAACAATTTTACATAGGATTTACCCACTACCATCCTTAATTCTTTGCAAACTTGACTCCTCTTGCCTCCTGCTGGGAAAATCACTGGCAGGAAGACGTCAGGTCATGGACACTTGCTTTATTCAGTTCTCCAAAGACTACCATACCAGTGTTTCATCGCTCAGGTGTCTGCAGGGGATGTGTAAGACTCTAGAGCCCCTTATTGATTGGCTGCTCTGATGGCTTCAAGCTCCCAGGTTTGTCATGAGAACTTCCAAGACTCCTCTCGGCCCTTTTTGGGTACAGAGAACTAGCCTATGTATGACGTAAGCTTTATTCTGGAAATGCATACACAACTTACTCTCTTATGCACCAGAGGTCTCAACACCTTACTGCTGCCTTCAAGAAGATTCTCAAGATTTTGTTTTCTGTTTTTCTTGTGTGCTCAGAGAGAGCAGTATTTTGCCACAGCTACTGCATCTTAGCCAGAAGTAGAAGCAACACATGTTTTTGAGATTTATGTATATAGCTTTGGGTCATTCTTCTTAACAGCTGCATAGAATTTATATATATATATATATATATATATATATATATATATATATATATACCAGTGTATTTATTTATAGATGGACATTTGGATGTTTCCCAACTCCTTAGCTGTTAAAAACAATGCTGCAATGAATATTCCTGCACATGTTCGCTTGTGGACATCTTTGAAAATTCCTCTAGAATATACATCTGGAAGTGGAATGGCAGATCCATGGAGAATGCTCCTTTTAAATTTTGCTATGTGTTGCCAAAATGCTTTCCAAAGTCAATGAGCCACTTTACATTTTTACCAGCAGCACAGGGGTGTGTGTTCGCCATGAGCTGTGACAATGGCTGATTGTAAGACTCTTTGGTTTTGCTTCTCACATGGAAATTAATATGTGTCTCATATTTTAATGATGTTGGTGTCCTTAGTTCCTTGGATTCTAGACTTTCTCTTCTAGAAACATAGTTTCCATCTCTGATACATTTCCCCAGTAAGTTTCTGTTCCTTGTAAATGGAATCTACAATTTAAACGCCAAGGAATCCTTATTATGCTATGTGTGAGGTAAGCAATTTGCATGCAGTGCTAGTGTTACTGGGGTGATTCAGGCACAGTGGATACCCATGTTCACAAAGCAAATATGCTAGTCAGTCTTCTTGTTAATGCAACCAATTGTCTGATATAAACACCGAGAGGGAGGGGAAGAATTGATTTTGTCTCATGTTTTCAAAGGTTTCATGGTCCGACAAAGATGGCTCTGGGCCTGTAACTGTCACAGACAACTCTAGGAGTGTACATGCCACAGATGCCATTCTCTTCTCAGTGAAGAGGAAAAGGAGAGAGATGGGGCTGTTGATGGGATGGAAGATCAGGTGGAAGCTTCAAAGTCATATTTTTAGTGATCTATTTCTTCTAGCTTGATCCCATATATTATAGTTTCCACCTCTTCCCAACACACCCTTACCAAGCAGAGACCAAGCTTCCAAATCATAAGGCTGTGGGGGGACAAAACATGTACATCCTACCTGAGAAGCCTAATCATTGATATGTACATTCAAAAATGAGTAAAATGATCTCAAATCAGAAGTAACATTCTAAACATCCACTGGGAAGATGGGATAGAAAAGTGGATGCACAGTGGACCAAAGACAGCATTTTCAACAAATGGTGCTGGCTCAACTGGAGTTTAGCATATAGAAGAATGCAAGTTGATCCATTCTTATCTCC
>NC_034596.1:9304191-9315825 GCF_900095145.1 Mus pahari | reverse complement strand
CAGTCAGCATGGCTAAGATCAAAAATTCAGGTGACAGCAGATGCTGGCAAGGATGTGGAGAAAGAGGAACACTCCTCCATTGCTGGTAGGATTGCAAGCTGGTACAACCACTGTGGAAATCAGTTTGGGAGTTCCTCAAAAAATTCGATATAATACTACCTGAAGACCCACTAATACCTCTTCTGGACATATACCCAGAAAATGCTCCAACATGTAATAAGGACACATGCTCCACTATGTTCATCGAAGCCTTATTTATAATAGCCAGGAGCTGGAAAGAAATCAGATTTTCCTCAACAGGTGAATGGATATAAAAAATGTGGTACATTTACACAATGGAGTACTACTCAGCTATTAAAAACAATGAATTTATGAAATTCTTAGGCAAATTAATGGAACTAGAAAATATCATCCTGAGTGAGGTAACCCAATCACAGAAGAACACACATGGTATTCACTCACTGATAAGTGGATATCAGTCCAGAATACCCAAGATACAATTCACAAACCACATGAAACTCAAGAATAAGAATGACCAAAGTGTGGATACTTTGATCTTTCTTAGAAGTGGGAACAAAATATCAATGGAAGGAATTACAGAAACAAAGTGTGGAATAACCATCTAGAGACTGCCCCACCTGGCGATCTATCCCATATACAATCCCCAAATTCAGATACTTTTGTGGACACCAACAAGTGCTTACTGACAGAAGCCTGTTATAGCTGTCTCTGAAGAGGTTCCATCAGTGCCTGACATATACAGAGATGGATCCTCAAAGCCTACCATTGGACTGAGCACAGGGTCGCCAATGAGGGAGCTAGAAAAAGGACCCAAAGAGCTGAAGGGGTTTACAGCCCCATAGGAAGAACAACAGTATGAACTAACCAGTATCTCCAGAGCTCCCTGAGACTAAACCACCAACCAAAGAGCACACATGGTGGGACTCATGGCTCCAACTGCATATGTAGCAGAGGATGGTCTAGTCAGTCATCAATGGGAAGAGAGACCCTTGGTCCTGTGAAGGCTCTATGCCCCAGTGTAGGGAAATGCCAGGACCAGGAAACGAGTGTGGATGAGTAGGTGAGCAGGGTGAGGAGTGAGAGGATAAGGGGTTTTCTCAGGGGAAACCAGGAAAGGGGACAACATTTGAAATGTAAATAAAGTAAATATCTAATAAAAAATTAGAAAAATGGATGCAGAAGAAGCTATTCTAGATTAGAGAGGTCACACAAAGCCTCAAGCAGAGGCTCAGGTGAGAAGTAAAATCAAAAACAAAAAACAAAAACGAACAACCAAAACCAAAAACCAAAACCAAAGACCATGAAGATGACAAGATGATGCTTCTCCGCAGAGATGACAAATACCATAGAGGCCAAAGGACAGCCAGTTGGCAGTTAGAGCTCTGTATTGCTTGTTTGTGGTTGCGTGTTTGCCGTAAGCTCATCTTTCCAGCTTTCCTAGATGAGTGCCCCACACTGTATTTCCTTCTAGAGAAGCAGTTCTTGTTAGCTTGAGTCTGAGTTGTGGCAGGTAAAGTACACAGCTTCACTGGTGAGTATCGGCTCGCCAATGAACTCAGGCATCACAGTAGTGGCAACAGCTGAAGGACGAGGAAGCCTGTCTTGCATAGCACACAGCTCATGCTGTCTGGAAGACATCAAGATGAAAGGCTTGAGCATCCTGGATTCAGATCTCCGCCCCCCCTTCATATCTGTCTCCCGTTCTATCAGCCATAATATCTCAGAACAAGTTCTCTAAACTCTCTGAGCTTCATTTCCTCTTTGTGCAGAATGGAATGAGCCTGGAGTTCGTGACCTCTGAGGGGCCTCATGGCTACTCTAGACTCGTTTCTTCATTTGTGGAGTGCAGACAGCAATGCCAACCTCTTATTGATATCTTGAAGATTAAATAAGATGGTGCATTTGCAGCTGTGCTGAGCAAAGTATGTGGGGCAGATGGGATTCATAAGGTTTAGCCTCATCTTAAATGATTTGAAAAGATCTAAAAGCACTAGATATGTGTAAGGCAGGTGTGGTGGAACACCCCTATAATCCCAGTGCTCTGGAGGCTGAGGCAGGAGGATAAATTGTTCAAGGTGCAGCCTGTATCATGGAGTGGGATCCTGTCACAATGCGCGCGCGCATACACACACACACACACACACACACACACACACACACACACACTAGCATATGTGCACCCTTACTCCATATGAATGCACATATACCTTCCTGCACTTGTACATACTCAAATATACAGAATATGAAATAACTAAAAGGCTAAAACAATGCAAAACCAGTTATTTTGTTATTAATGTGCCTATAACTCCTTCCACCAGAGTTCCACACCAGGAAATTGGTGGGATGTTATATATGCTTAGCTGGTTTGAGTCCTGGAAGTCCTCTCTGCAGTCTGCCCTCTTGCATGACCTTCGTTTTCTGCTAAATAGTGCTGGGTCCTAACTGACAGAGCAGGGTCAGGGAAAGGAAATGTGTTCCAGGTGGTGTTTAGAGGTCCTCGGTACCACCAGCAGCCCCACTTAACTGGTACAAAAGAGCAAGAGGTCCTATGTGAGACTTTCCATATGGAATCCTTTGTCTCCTCAGACCCTGGTCTCTGAATATCCCAGTTGGCTGCTGCGCCAGCTCCGCCAAATCCATGACATACATTCTTCTTCTGTCAGTTTATCCAGAAACTGGATAAGGCCTCCCTAAGATTATTTGCTTCGTAACAATGAGAATCTTGTGTATCTGCACAACAATTTACAATGCATGGACAGCTGTGCATCTGTGATGTCATAGACCCTACAAACAATGCTGGACCGTAGTCAAGAGTCATTGACTTCCCTTCAGAGATGTCTCAAAAAATGTCCAGGCTCATAAAGCCGAGAAGGCACAGAGTTAGGCTTGAATTCAGGTCTTCTGCATCTAAATAAATATTGACATGGCTAATCTCCAGAGTTTTACACTGTGCCAAGCTTGACTGAGTGATTTTACACAGTACCCTATATGTGCTTACTTTTGTATGCTGTTGAGATAAGCTCTGAGAGATGGGGTAACCTGACCCATGGCCCATCACTAGGGAGCACCAGGCTGAGATTAGAACTTGGGCCACACAGCTCCTACATCCAGTGCCACAGATGGAAAAGGAAGCAAACAGCTCCTCCTCTGGCTGAGCTATTGGTTCGTGTCCTTCATGTTTTTGCCTGATGTGTCCCTACAAACTCACCCTCTGCATTTCTCTCCATCTCTACTAACACTACACCCCCTTCCCTGTTTCCCTGATCACCTGAGATCTATTGGTTTGATTAATTCCATGCTTTACCCATGTCTTCTTTTATTCGAATTGAAGCTCTGTGAATGAAGGCGGCTGATACACTCACTATGGATGCTGAAATGTTTGCTTCGTACTGTCACGGGACCTAAAAACACCTAGGAGGCCAGCTTTTGGGCATTATTCCTGTAAGAGATGATCTAGACTGGGTGAATTAGGGTGGCAAGACCTACTTTAGTCATACGTGACCTCATTCCATTATAAGGGGTCCTGGCTCAAACACCAGTGAGAGAGCAAGTCAGTCCCTCTCTGCTTCCTGATGATACAATGTCCCCAGCTGCTTCAGTCTTCTGTTGTGGTAGACTGGGTCCTGGAACTGTGAATCAGAATAAATTGTTCTTCCCTTAAAGTGCTTAGGCCAGATATTTTCATCACAGCTCTAAGAAAAGTAGTCCAAAGACCTAGCATAGAGCTTAATATATGAGGCAATCCCCTGTAAATACAGAACCTGGTCTCTAAATGGTTCGTTCATCCTGCTGCTGCTCCAATAAGTCTGTGAAGTGTATTTTCCTCTGTCACCTTATCTATGATAGATACACAAGGTAAATTCTATCAAGTGTTCAGTAAATTGTGGTTAAGTGAATGAATTCATAAGTTCATGATACTTGTAAGTCATTTTCTTGTCAAGTCTCACTTTGCTCCTCTAGATAGGGAGAAAAATATATGGAAGCGGTAGCCGCTGCTTTGGCCTGCTTATTGCTTCTTTCTTGCCTCCAATAACAGACTCTTCTTTTCAGAACAAAACACACCCAATTCTGGTGGCCATTGGGTTGCTTTACTATTCAAACTGGCCTGGCCAATCAGGAAATGCCTCCTTTATGGAGGTGATGCTGTATTGATGGAGCTGATGGTTCATAGACCGGTGTGTGTTCCAGACCCTGTGAGGTCAGATACCGTTGCTGTGGATGAGTAGAGGGCCATATACAAGGGGTTTTGCAGACATCATGCAAACAGGAAGTCATTTCTTTCTGAGGGAAACAAGAAACTGAGGCAGGCAGAAGAAAAGCCTAAAGAAATAGTAACCTGTACTCCTGTTCACAGGGACTGTCCAAGAGAGAAAAGGCAAGTGAGGTCTTAGAAATGGCCTAGGGCACCAATAAGAACGCTATTTAGGATCTTAAAGAGGAATTCCTCCATCCAGCATGTATTCCTTCTGTCTGCGTTCTGTAAGTTCATGTTTGTCTTTCTAAGCCTCTCTTGAGGAACTCTTTCCTGTTCTGGATCCCCCAGGTTGAATTACTCATGATTCCCTTCCTCCACAGGTTCTGTGATTTTTGGCTATATAGAATTCTTATAACCATAAACTGTAGTTATTTTTGATGCTCTGTTGCCATGGTTAATATATGAAATGCCCCAGACTGGTGGCTTAAATGGGAGAACCTTATATTTTCACAGTTTCAGAGGCTGGAAGTTATGGTCAATGTGGTGGTTAAGCTTGTTCTCTCTGAGTCTTTCCCCCTTAATTTGCATACTTGTCTTTCCCCAGGACCTTGCTTGTTGATTTCTTCCATCCTGTGTATCCTTGATGCCAAAATAAAACACACATTGATTGGTCCCACAGACAAGCAACAAGGCCATAGCTTCCAGCATTCTGTCGAGGATGGAGTATACAGTCATAGTGTCTTGTGGGTAGGGAGGGTGGTTATGATGATATCTGCATTTTGGGGTATATGAGCCAGTATGCAAAGACAAAACAGGGAAGATAAATAAAGCCAAATCCAGGAGACATTCCTATTTAGGGGTGACCTTAAATGACCTGGGGCTTCCCAGAGAGGAAGTAACTTCATAAAGGAAGTTGTGATGGTTACAGTTGTTTGTTACCTTGACTGAATCTGTAATCAACTAAGACAAAAGACCATGGATTTTCTTTTTTCTTTTCATGTTTAATTAATTAATTAATTAATTAATTAATTCAATTTACATCCTGATCATAGCCCTCCTCCTTCCCATCATCCCAGTCCTCCCACCCCCACATTACATCTTCCCCTTCTCCTTCTCCACCCTGGGACATCTAGTCCAAGCAGGACTAAGCACATCCTCTCCCAGTGAGGCCCAACCTAGCAGTCCACGTAGGGAAAGGGAATCCAAAGGCAGCCAACAGAATCAAAGACAGCCCCTGCTCCAATTGTTAGGGGACCCACATGAAGACCACGCTGTCCATCTCCGCCAAATGTGTAGAGGGCATAGGGCCAGTCTCTGCGTGTTCTTTGGTTTGTGGTCCAGTCTCTTTGAGCGCCCCCTCCTGGGCCCAAAGTAGTTGACTCAGTAGGTCTTCTCATGGTGTTCTTGACTCCTCCAGCTTGCTCAATTCTATCCCTCACTCTTCTCCAAGACTCCCCAAGGTGTGCCTGATGCTCAGCTGTGGGCATCTCGGGAGACGGTTATGCTAGACTCCTGTCCGCAAGCACAGCAGAGTGGCATTAAGAGTGCCAGGGGTTGGTTCTCTCCCAGAGGATGGGACTCAGATTGCAGCAGTCCTTGGTTGGCTCTTCCCTCAGTCTCTATTCCATCTTTATCCCTGATCATCTTGTCCTGCCAACAAGATGCCTAGGGGTTTTCTTGGTGGCTTTTTTTGATGACTTCAACTGACTGGAAAGACCCACCCTGAGTGCAGCTGGTACCTTTCAGCAGCAGCCCAAAAATAGGAAGTCTGATGGAACACCTTTGCTTTTGCCTGCTTGCCTTCATACCTTATGGTGAGTCCATTTGTCTCGTTCTTGTGTTGCTGGTGACTTTTATACTCTGCCTCAGTCATTCTTCACTGATGTTAGAACCCAGGTTCTCCCACTTTCTAATGTGATCTGAAGATCAGTGACTCTAGGAATCATCCAGTGCCTAACTGTGACTGCCAGGCATTCAGCCTCGTAGATTATGCAGACACTGGGATCTTATCTTCTTCAGTGTAGACACCCATGGCTGGACTACTCAGGCCTTATTGTATAAACCAATCTAATAAATCCCCTTTTAATTTAGATTGGTAACACAGGTTCTGTTCCTTTAGAGAACCCTAGTATATGAGCAACTTTTCTTTCTTATCCCATCCCATATAAGGAGAACGAAAAGCATTTCCTGATTGGAGGAAAAGTGTGCCAATTGGAGGAAACTGAATAAATGAGGAGAAAAGGGGGGAAGACCACAGAATGGCTAAAGTTAACCTGAGAAGTAAGAATTGTGAACCAAAGTAAAGAACTTTGGCTTGTCGCATAGGTCACCTGTTTTTGTGAACTCCCAGATAGCAGAATAAAAACCATGAGCTCACATATGGGATGACTTAAATTGGTGCGAGGGAATGTATGTGTCACTCTGATGGGGTGGTACGTGCTGCGTTATTAGGCCCAGCCTGAGGCCACAGTGCAGTCATAAATCAAGAAGTGGGTGTTTAAAAAACAGTGGAAGTGTTAAGGAAACATGAAGTGGATGACCTGTGGGGCTGGGCTGTTCCTCCCTACAGGAATTTCAGTGACTAATGATGTGGATAAATAAGTGCTCAGCTTTCTTATAACCACACATGCAATTTATTTAATTCTGGAGGTATTATTCAATTTTGGAAGTTTCTTAAGATGATGCGATTTGTTGAAAAAGCTTTCCAACCTCTCAGAATGGACTACAACCTAATTCTCCTGTACAGACTCTGCCTTCACTTCATGAACAGAGCGTGGTCACCCACCTTTCTAGTTAAACTTCGTGTTCTTGTTCTTGAAGATCTACCAGATTATGCTCTCTCTGCCGACTCTTCAAATGCCTTTAAAAATCACAACAGCCTAGAAGGTGCTGGCTCTTATATTAAAGTGTATTGGACCAAAGTCACCAAAATTCATGTCCATAGGGCGAGGGGAAGATCTGAAAGCTTGTGTGATTGGAGAGTGATGTTTGCTTGGGTTCACACTTGAGGACACACCTCTGCACATGAATTAGTTAGGTAATCTCTAAGCCTCAAGTCCCTCACTGTTTATCACTGTTAATAGAGGATGCTATGATTGGCAGACAGGATTATTTCTGACAGAACTCATCATACCATCAAATAAGCTAGATTGGAAGAGGCTGAGGGAGGAAGGGATTGGAGAAAGCCAGGGAGGACAAGCTACTCCCCAGCTACGTGACAATCAGAAGCTAAGAACTTCCATCTCGGTCTCTGAATGTTCATCTGCCCGGGGCAATGAGAAGAGAAAGTCTGCAGTCCAAAATGGTGAAAGATACACAGCATTCCAGATCATCTCTTCAAAAACTGGGAAATATTTCTTAGTTATCTGCATGTTCTTTTGGGCTAACTTTAAAAGAATTGATATCGTAATATGATTATAATATTTTTCTCTTTCCTCTTTCTAAACTCTTCCATATACCATTCCTAACCCTCTTTTAACTTCATGGACTCTTGATTTTCAATTAACTGTTGCTGTGTTTATACATGTATATGTGTCTACATCTATTCCTAACTATAACCCGCTCAGTTTATTTAGTGTTACTTGTATGATGTTGTCAGGACTGTTTGACATTGTATAATCCTTGGTGTGTTCTTACCGGGGAAGATTATTTCTCTTGCTCTCAGCTTTCCTCAGTTTCCCGTAGTTCCTTGTGTAGGTTTGAGGTATCATAGGATTTTCCCTATCTACTTTGGCATGTGAACTGGTGTGGTCCTTGTTCAGATCCTGCTTATAGGCAGTCGTGTACATAAGGTTTTATGAGGGTAACTTCTGACATTACTAGGTAACACAATGCTATAGCAAACTCCCTGATCTGCTGGCTAACTCTGATAATGTTACAGGCCAGCTAGGGCTACAAAGTGAGACCTTGTCTAGGAATGAGGAAATAAATAAATAAATAAATAAATAAATAGCTTTGATAATGTTACAGGCCAGCTAGGGCTACAAAGTGAGACCTTGTCTAGGAATGAGGAAATAAATAAATAAATAAATAACTTTGATAATGTTACAGGCCAGCTAGGGCTACAAAGTGAGACCTTGTCTAGGAATGAGTAAATAAATAAATAAATAAATAAATAACAAATTAAGTTACACATCTTTGAAATAAAAATATCATGACTCCCAGACTAGTCTTCACTTTAAATTAATAACATAGAGACATACCAGATACCCTTTACTAATTTTTTCCCTAATGATAATGTTTAACTAAAATATAATGCATAGTGAACAATGTATGCACATGGCTATAGTTGAATTATACAATATTGCTGTTACACAGAACCTTCACATCCCCCTTTGAATAGCCATTCTTCCTTAGAAACACTTCAAATATCTTGAAAATAAGCACAGGAAAGTTGAGAGAGTTCATTAGGTAGGGTGACTGCTGCCAAGTCTGACAATCTAAGATCCATTCCCTAAGATCCATTCCCTAAGATCCATTCTTTAAGATCCATTCCCTAAGATCCATTCTCTAAGATCCATTCTCTAAGATCCATTCTCTAAGATCCATTCCCTAAGATCCATTCCCTAAGATCCATTCTCTAAGATCCATTCTCTAAGATCCATTCTCAGAAACCCACGTATTGGAAGGAGAATACTGCCTCCTGTTCGCTATCCTCTTACCTCCATGAGCAAGCTTCCCCAGAGATGGATACATGAAAAAGAGAATGTAAGTATAAATGATATACCAAAATATATATTATAAATAAATACTACATAACAAATATACTATAATAATATAGTACAAGTACATACAACACAATAATATTCAACTGTTTTTAGAGGACTTTACTATTTCTATGAAGTTTTACAGGGATAACTTTCATCAGCTTTATGTCTCACTCTTTGAATTGGTTCTCATCACTGGAAAGTCACTACAAAAATAAAGCAAAATGAGAAATACACGGTGGCAGGTTCTGAGATAAGCTATCTCTGGTCTCCTTCCTTGGTGTCAGCATTTATCCTGTGACCAACACATGCTCTGTAAAATAGCACACTTTGCTGATATTCCCAGATGAGATTCTCACCATGGAACTACCCCTGTTAGGTGTCACCCAGCTCCAGGTTAAACCCCTTTCCCAAGGTCAATAAGCACTCGATTACTGGAAGTAGATGAGGCACAGCTAGTTGTGGTTTGCTGCAACAACACATTTGTTAACAGTTTTACTTCTGGTGAATAGGGACGGGAAAGTAGAAAGCAAATGTACTGACAAATGCAATATCTCAGGTGTTCAAGAAGTATGTGGGAAGTTATTATAAAGTCCCTAAAATGAGACTGCTGTTGCTGAGTGCTGTGGATATGTGGAAGGGGGTGGGGAGGAAAAGGGAGAAAGATCAGGAAAGGGAGTGGGAGAGAGGGGGGCGGAGGTGAAGAGAGCCAGAGTCTGTGGGTTACTAGTCTCTGATTTGAGGGGCTGCATGGAAATCAGGGATTCTTTAACAATATATAAATAAACATTAATATATGGCAACTAAGGCCCAAGGGTGGCATAGAGTGGGTAGAGCAAACAGACTTGGGACCTAAGGGGGAAATGTCTCAAAAAGTTTGCATGCTAAGGCCTGAGATGTCTCTAAGCCAGGCTCAGGGGCTTGCTTGGTTATAGTGTCTGAATATGAGACAGGGAAATTTAGGTCAAAATCTACCTCAAGATTCTTTGAGACCCCTGCCTCCTCAGCAATATGTCTGAAGATTTAGCTTTGTGTGGAAGGGGAGATCCTAAATTAACAGTGTGTATAACCTGTGCACAGTGACGAGCAGTCTCTGAAGTCAAGGATTTGAGGTGAGAAGGCCATACTATTGGGGTGAAACAGGAAAAAGGGTTTGTAGTAAAATATGTATGTGTAAGGACTTCTGAATAGCTTGTTATCACCCCTTCTTTTGAAAGCATGGCAGAGGGGATGGGTCTAGGAGCCTATGTCGATTTTTCCTTTGGGTCAAAACCATTTCACTTGGTCATCTGAAACACTGTTGCAGTTTCATTTGCTCATTATCCCTTGACATTAGACCAGCGATTCTCAACCTGTAGATTATGACCCCTTTCCAGGTAGAAGTACCCTTTCACAGGGTTGCTTAAGACCATCAGAAAGCACAGATATTTACATTGTAATTCACAATAGTAGCAAAATTAAAGTTAAAAATGAAGTAGCAACAAAAATGATTTTATGGTCGAGAGTCAAAAAACAGGAACTCTATCAGAGGGTTGCCCATTAGAAAGGAGGAGAGGTCCAGGAGTTTGCTGCATATAGGAAACGTAACTTAGTAAAAAAGACAGACACTAGCTCAGAGTAAAAGGCTGGAAAAAATGTTTCCAAGCAAGTGGTCCCAAGAAACAAGCTGGAGTACTTATTCGAATACCAAATAAAATCGACTTTCAATGAAAAGTTATCAAAAAAGATAAGGAAGGACACTTCATATACATCAAGGGAAAAATATAGCATGATGAACTCTCAATTCTGAACATCTATGCCCTAAATACAAGGGCACCCACATTCATAAAAGAAACTTTATTAACGATCAAATCATACATTGAATCGCACACAATAATGGTGGGAGACTTCAACATCCCACTCTCAGCAATGGGCAGATCCCGGAAACAGAAACTAAAGAGACACGGTGAAGCTAACAGGTTATGAACCAACAGATATCTATAGAACATCTCATCCTAAAACAGAAGAATATACCCTCTTCCCAGGACCTCATAGTACCTTCTCCAAAAATGGCCGTATAATCAGTCACAAAACAGGCCTCAACAGATACAGGAAGATTGAAATAACCCCATGCATCCTATCAGATCACCACAGACTAAGGCCAATCTTCAATAACTACAAAAATAACAGAAATCCCACATACACTTGGAAAGTGAACAACGCTCTGCTCAATGATAACTTTGTCAAGGAGGAAGAAAAGAAATAAATAAAAGAATTTAATAAAAATGAAGGCACAACACACCTAAACTTATAGCACACAATGAAAGCAGTGCTAAGAGGAAAACTCATAGCTCTGAGTACCTTCAAAAAGAAACTGGAGAGAGCATACACTAGAATATTTTCAGCACATTTGAAAGCTCTAGAACAAAAAGAAGCAATGCACTATACTTCTACTCCCAGAGGAGTAGAAGACAGAAAATAAACTCAGAGCTAAAATCAACCAAGTAGAAAAAAAAAAAAAGAACTATAAAAAGAATCAACAAAACCAGGAGCTGGTTTATTGAAAAACATCAACAAGATAGATAAACCCTTAGCCAGACTAACCAGAGGGCACAGAAGCAGTATCCAAATTAACAAAATCAGAAACAAAATAAGAGATATAACAACAGAAAACAAAGGAAATAAAAAAAAACACATCATATCCTACTATAAATTTCTTTTTTTTTTTTTTTT
>NC_034596.1:9302352-9304031 GCF_900095145.1 Mus pahari | reverse complement strand
ATAATATGGACAATTTTCTACACAGATAACAGATACCAAAGTTAAATAAGGATCAGATAAACCATGTAAACAGTCCCACAAAACCTGAGAAATAGAAGCAATCATTAAAAGTCTCCCAACCAAAAAAAAAAAAAAAAAAAAAAGCCCAGGACCAAATGGGTTTAGTACAGAATTCTATCAGACCTTCAGAGGAGACCTAATATGAATGCTCTTCAAATAATTCCACAAAATAGAAACAGAAGGAACACTACCTAATTTGTTCTATGAAGCCAGAATTATGCTCATACCTAAACCACACAAAAACTCAACAAAGAAAGAGAACGTCAGACCAATTTCACTCCTGAATTTCGATGCAAAAATACTCAAAATTCTCACAAACCAAATCCAAGAACACATCAAAATGACCATCCATCATGATCAAGAAGGCTTCATCCCAGGGATACAGGGATGGTTCAATATATGGAAATTAATCAATGTAACCCACTATATAAACAAACTCAATGGGAAAAAAAACCACATGATCATTTCATGAGAGACTGAGAAAGCATTTGACAAAATCAACACCCCTACATGATAAAAGTCTTGGAAATATCAGGAATTCTAGGACCATACCTAAACATAGTAAAAGCAATACACAGCAAACTAGTTGCCAAAAATCAAACTAAATAGAGAAAAACTTGAAGCAATTCCACTAAAATCAGGGACTAGAAAAGGCTACCTACTCCCTCCCTTCCTATTCAATATAGAGCAATTAGACAACAAAAGGAGGTCAAAGGGATACAAATTAGAAAGGAAGAAGTCAAAATATCACTATTTGCACATGATATGATAATATACTTAAGTGACCCAAAAATTCCACCAGAGAACTCAACAAAACCAGACAAACAACTTCAGCAAAGTAGCTGGATATAAAATTAATTCTAACAAATTAGTAGCCTTCCTATACTTGAAGGATAAACTGGGTGAGAAGGAGATTAGGGAAATGGCACCCTTTACATGGTCACAAATAATATAAAATAGCTTGGTGTGACTCTAACCACACAAGTGAAAGATCTGTATGACAAGAACTTCAAGTCTCTGAAGAAAGAAATATAAGAAGATCTCAGAAGATGGAATGATCTCCCATGCTCATGAATTGGCGGAATTAATAGAGTAAAAATGTCCATCTTGCTGAAAGCAATCTATAGATTCAATGCAATCCCCATCAAAATTCCAACTCAATTCTTCATAGACATAGAAAGAGCAATTGCAAGTTTATTTGGAATAACAAAAAACAAAAACAAACAAACAAACAAAAACAGGACAGTGAAAACTATACTCAACAATAAAAGAACTTCTGGGGGAATCACCATCCCTGGTACAGGGAAATTTAGGTCAAAATCTACCTGAAGATTCTTTGAGACCCCTGCCTCCACAGCAATATGTCTGAAGATTTAGCTTTGTGTAGAAGGAGAGATCCTAAATTAACAATGTATATATAAACTGTGAACAGGTATTGGTACAGGGGAAGCAGGAGTAGGTGTGTGGGTGGGGGAGCCACCCTCAAAGATGCAGGTTAAGGCAGGAATGGGATAGGCGGTTTCTGGAGGGGAAACAGGAAAAGGGGATAACATTTGAAATGTAAATAAATAAAATATCCAATAAAAAATTAGCTCAAAAAGAAAGAAAGAAGGAAAGAG
>NC_034596.1:9261554-9302167 GCF_900095145.1 Mus pahari | reverse complement strand
GGAAGGAAGGAAGGAAGGAAGGAAGGAAGGAAGGAAGGCAGGCAGGAAGGAAGGAAGGAAGGGAAAGGTGAAGTACTGTTTTGCACAGTCTGTGGCCACTCATTTCATTTCCAGCCATGCCGCTAGAGTCCAAGTAAGGCTACATGAAAAAGTTTTACACCATCTCCAGTTATCCCTTTCTCCAGAAGCGAAAGACTGTTCTAAGAAACATGTGGGAATATTTAGCGATATTATAGCTTGAGCAGAAGCATATGAAAATATGATCCCGATTTCAATAGCCTTTCTTTTCACTTTTCAACTTCAAAATGATATAAATACAAATAAAAATCATAGTGCTTATGAAAATGATTTAAGTACTTATTCATAAGGTCCAAAATATATCTTAGAAATAAGATTACAGGGTGCTAGCTCTTTTAGTTTCTGATTTCCTCTTTGTTATCCTATAAGTTTTAAAATGCGGAGCCCATGTTGTTTTTATATTTTCAAAAAATTCATAAATTTTAAAAAGGGAAGAAAGAGTTCTTGTCCGTAAGAGTGTCACATTCTTGCACCCCACAGACTCTTTCCGGATCCCCACTTCCTCCTTTACAGTGATAGTTGTCCCTCCACCTGCGCCCCCACACACTGTTTTACCCACGTCCCTGTGGAAGATTGTGGATGACCACGAGACGGCAGGGTCTCTGGCCCCTGTGCTTGTATCCGACTGGACTCAGGGACTGATTTCAGCGGTAGCCCCTATCGCAAAGTGAATTTGCAGGTGTTCAGGCCCAGACCCAAGGAAATGGCCAGCTGTCCCTGAAACACTTGCTCTGGAAACCCAAATGCCGGACTCCAAGAAGCTCATGTTCATGCCAAAGCTGACATCCAGAGGAACCAGGTCCTCCAGGCAACAGCCCTGGCTGAGTGAACAGCTGAGCCAGCATCGGCTATCTAGCCAAGTACACAAATCATTCTGTAAGCTGCTCCCTCAACCTACTCACGTGCCAGTTAGGGACTGGTTACCTAATCTGTGGAATCTAGTACAAAATGAAAATACAGAGACCAGTGTTACTACTTGGGAGAAAAACTTCCCTCCCTTCCTCCCTCACTTCCTCTTTCCCTCCCTCCTCCTTTTCACAAGGTTTGCTTAAGTGTCCAAAGCTAGGCTGCAATTCACTATGTAACCTAGGTTTGTGTCCATGAACTCAATACAAATCTTTTTTATTTTAAATTAGATATTTTCTTCATTTACATTTCACATGCTATACCAAAAGTTCCCTATACCCTCCCCCAACCCTGCCTCCCAAGCCACCCACTCTTGCTTCCTGGCCATGGCCTTCCCCTGTTCTGGGGCATATAATCTTTGTAAGACCAAGGGCCTCTGATCCCACTGATAGAAGACTAGGCCATCCTTTGTTACATATGCAACTAGATACACTGCTCTGGGGCAGGGTACTGGTTAGTTCATATTGTTCCTCCTACAGGGTTGCAGACCCCTTTAGCTCCTTGAGTACTTTCTCTAGCTCCTTCATTGGGGGCCTTGTATTCCATCCAATAGATGACTGTGAGCATCCACTTCTGTATTTGTCAGGCACTGGCATAGCCTCACAAAAGATAGCTACATCAGGGTCATGTCAGCAAAATCTTCATGGCATATGCAATAGTGTCTGGTTTTCGTGGTTGGGTTTGGTGGGATTGATCCCTGGGTGGGGCAGTCTCTGGATGGTCTCAGCTCCAAACTTTGTCTCTGTAACTCCTTCCATGGGTATTTTGTTCCCCATTCTAGGAAGGAATGAAGTATCCACACTTCGGTCTTCCTTCATCTTGAGTTTCATGTGTTTTACAAATTGTTTCTTGGGTAGTCTAAGCTTCTGGGCTAATATCCACTTATCAGTGAGTACATATCATGTGTATTCTTTTGTGATTGAGTTACCTCACTCAGGATGATATCTTCCAGATCCATCCGTTTGCCTAACAATTTCATGAACTCATTGTTTTTAATAGCTGAGTAGTACTCCATTTTGCAAATGTACCACATTTTCTGTATCCATTCTTCTGTTGAGGGACATCTGGGCTCTTTCCAGCTTCTGGCTATTATAAATAAGGCTGCTACAAACATAGTGGAGCATGTGTCCTTATTACCAGCTGCAACATCTTCTGGGTCTATGCCCAGAAGGGGTATTGCTGGATCCTCTGGTAGTACTATGTCTAGTTTCCTGAGGATCTGCCAGACTGATTTCCAGAGTGGTTGTACCAGCTTGCAATCCTACCAGCAATGGAGGAGTGTTCCTCTTTCTCCACATCCTTGCCAGCATCTGCTATCATCTGATTTTTTGATCTTAGCCATTCTGACTGGTGTCAGGTGGAATCTCAGGGTTGTTTTGATTTGCATTTCCCTGATAATTAAGGATGCTGGACTTTTTTTCAGGTGCTTCTCAGCTATTCGGTATTTATGCCTCAGCTGAGAATTCGTTGTTTAGCTCTGAACCCTATTTTTAAAATAGAGTTACTTGATTTTCTGGAGTCCAGCTTCTTGAGTTCTTTGTATTAAGGAAAATTAATTGTTGCTTCCTGTTATTTTTGTTGTTAGAGTTGGGATTCTGTTCTTGAAGCTATCTTCTTTTAGGTAATTTCCATCATTATGTTGGAGTTTTCCCTTTATTATCTTTTGAAGGGCTGGGTTCATGGAAAAGTCCATGTGAATTTGGTTTTGTCATGAAATACTTTGGTTTCTCCATCTATGGTAATTGAGAGTTTTGCTGGGTATAGTAGACTGGGCGGTTATGTGTGTTCTCTTAGGGTCTGTATAACATCTGTCCAGGGTCTTCTGGCTTTCATAGTCTCTGGTGAGAAGTCTGGTGTAATTCTAATAGGTCTGCCTTTATATGTTACTTGACCTTTTCCCCTTACTGCTTTTAATATTCTGTCTTTATTTAGTGCATTTGTTGTTCTGATTATTATGTGGCAGTAGGAATTTCTTTTCTGGTCCAGTCTATTTGGAGTTCTGTAGGCTCCTTGTATGTTCATGTGCATCTCTCTCTTTAAGTTAGGGAATATTCTATACTTTTGTTGAAAATATTTGCTGGCCCTTTAAGTTGAAAATCTTCATTCTCATCTATGCCTATTATCCTTAGGTTTGGTCTTCTCATTGTGTCCTGGATTTCCTGGATGTTTTGATTTAGGATCTTTTTGCATTTTTCTTTGATTGTTCTGTCCATGTTTTCTACGGAATCTTCTGCACCTGAGATTCTCTCTTGCATCTCTTGTATTCTGTTTCTGATGCTCCCATCTATGGTTCCTGATTTCTTTCCTAGGATTTCTATCTCCAAAGTTGTCTCCCTTTGGGTTTTCTTTATTGTTTCTATTTCCATTTTTAGATCTGGGATGGTTTTGTTCAGTTCCATCACCTACTTGGTTGTGTTTTCCTGAGTTCTTTAAGGGATTTCTGTGTTACCTCTTTTAGGTCTTCTACCTGTTTAGCAGTGTTCTCCTGTAATTCTTAAAGGGATTTTTATGCTTCCTTTTTAAGGACTTCTACCCGTTTAGCAGCGTTCTCCTTTATTTCTTTAAGTGAGTTATTAATGCCCTTCTTAAAATCCTCTACCAGCATCCTGCGATAGGATTTTAAATCTGAATCTTGCTTTTCGGGTGTGTTGGGGTACCTAGGACTTGGTGTCGTGGGGGTTCTGGGTTCTGATGATGCCAAATGGTGTTGGTTTCTGTTAATAAGATTGTTACATTTGCCTTTTGTCATCTGGTAATCTCTGATGTTAGATGTTCTAGCTGTCTCTGGCTGGAGCTTGTTCCTCCTGTGATTCTGTTAGCCTCTGTCAGCACTCCTGGGAGTCCAGCTCTCTCCTGAGTCCCAGTGGTCAGAGCACTCTCTGCAGACAAGCTCTCCTCTTGCAGGGAAGGTACACAGAGGTCTGGAGCTCAGCTCTGCCTCCTGGCTGAAGATAAAGGCCCGAAGGGACCCTGTCCAAGGAGCTCTGTGGTTTCTGCAGCCCACGTGCTCTTCTATGCGGACTGGTCTCTGAGACACCTGGGATACAGGATAGCGATCTCACCTGAGTCCCGGGGCCAGAGCCACAAATCTTAAAACTGACCTAAAACTCACACTTCTACTACCTCACCTTTTCCCTCTCCTCTGTGGTCTCTATTCAATTGGTTTGTTAGGTTTTTGACTTTCAGTGTTGGTAATTCAAAGAGACATATGTGGCAAGTGATTACAGACTCAGAAGGACAATCAGGAGTAATGGAACAGTACGGTAAGGGCAGGCACTAGGCATTTAGGAACCCATCCTAAAAGAACAAAAGGTATGAAACAGCTAGACTCCCTGTGTAGCTCTCCTGAATGCTCTATCGTCCTATCTGACTTCATTGTAAAGCCCAGAGTCAAAGGTAAAGAAATTGAAAACAGATCAGGCAGGGCATTAAAACCCAAGCACTGGCTCTCAAATGAGAATGAGTGCCCAAGCAAATGCACAGATTAGCCCTCAGCTGATGCTAGGGGAAAAGAGATGAGAAGATACAGAGACCCAAATAACAGACTCATGGTTGCCCAGCAGCACACATTGCTATGGTACTAATCAACTCAGTTATAGACTGGTATAGGGGTAAGTAGAGAATAGTTTGAAGATGGGACCAGATAGTGTATAGGAGTGAAAGGGACTCAAGAATTAGCTAAAGCAGGGCCAATTCTAGGGATAGTCTCTATAAGGGTATGCCGGCAGTAAATTATGCTATTGTGTCTTCTCTGGTTTCATTGGCCTTTTCAATGAGCAGAATCGATTATTTGAATCACTGTTGACTTTTGTTTCTCTTTCAGGAATAATCTGCCCTTTTCTTTTTTGGGTGTAATTTTGTTGTTAATACAAAGTAGATATCTGGTCTCCATCACTCATGGCTCTGAGCTTTTTATCTTTTGCAAGTTTCTGATAAGAATCAAAACAACAGCTTATAATATTTTTAAAAGTCTCTTTCAGTGTAAACAAGTTTATGCTAATGAGGGGAAATGTGGGGCCATGGGCTATGCACCAACAACCGGGTCTCCAGTGGAGCTGAGGTCTTGAACTCCAGTAGGACCTGATGGGTGGTAATTTCCACTTGCATGGGACAGTAGGCATTCCCTCATGTCTCCTGGATCCCAGCTCCTGTTAAAGTTGTTGCCCCCACAGCCCCCACAAGAGGGGCGTGTGGCTTTCAGTCCCATAGACAATGTCCCAAGCTTCTGGCATTCTGGCTAGACACCTCTACAGTTACCTAGCAACAGCAAGATAAGCAGCCCACTATAAGAGGGGATGTTTGCATGCTCACTTCTGCAGCACATATACTAAAATTGGAAGGATACAGAGAAGATTAGCATGGTCCCTGAGCAAGGATGACATGCAAATTCGTGAAGCATTCCATATTTAAAAAGAAAAAGGAAAAAGAAAAAAAGAAAAAAGAAAAAAAAAAGAGGGGCTGTTTGACCCCTCCTCGTTCTCTTAGGCTTTCACCTTTTTTACTCTCTACCTCCTTTTCTCTCTTCTCCTTCCCACCTTTCTCTCTCTAAGCTTTTACCTCTCTCTCTCTAAGCTTTCACATTTCTTAATATCTAACTCTCTTTCTTTCCGTCCCTTTCCCCTTCCCTGCTCTTGGCCATGGCCAGTCTCTCTCTCTCTCTCTCTCTCTCTCTCTCTCTCTCTCTCTCTCTCTCTCTCCCCACCTTCTCTCCTTCCCCCTGACTTTCTACAATAAAGCTCTAAAACCATAGACTGTCTCTGTTCATCAAGGCCTGGACTAAAGACACTCACCTACGTGGGATCTACCCAGTGTCCTTTCCCCCTGCTCTCTCATCCTGTATCTCCAGGGCCAAGTGCTGCCCCGGGGCCCCGATTCTGTTCTCAGCTCCTCTGCTGTATCTAGCGTGGGATGCCAGAGACTGAGAACCTGGTACCAGAGGCTTCCCCTTGTCTCCCCGCACCCCCCCCCCCGGCCCACTGTGTGGGGTCAGTGGCTTCACACAGCCAGATGCCCACCCGGGGTCACGTGGAGAGCATCCAGCAGTCCTCCGAAGTCCACCAGCCCAGAGCACCCAAACTCTGGCAGGAAGCAGGCTTTCTCCCTCCCACCTCTTCCCCTACACCCACGGCCCAGCAGGGAAAGTCTGGTAGTAAGAGGAACCAGCCTGTGGTTTGAAGGTTGGAATATTGAGTGCCACCTCCCAATCTATGGGGAAGGAAGGAGAAATGGAGATTAAGGTCAATGGCCTATAGTCAACAATGGAGTCAGTTATGCCTACTATATAATGTAGCTTTCATAAATCCTTCAAATAAGTGAGTTCAGAGCTTCTGGGTTGGTGATATGTTTACATGTTTGGATGGTAATACTCTCAGCTAGAAAAAAACAGTCATGTACACACACAGGGCCCTTGTATGTTACTACCTGGTTCCCCATTTCTGTCTTTGACTACATCCTTTATAATAAAATGGTAGCAATAGGTACTAATTTCTGAATGCTACGAAATGTTACAGTAAGCTGAGGAGGGGGTGTATGAATATCCAGTCTGTGATCAGTTTTGAAACAGTATGAATCATATGGTGACCCATGTCTTGTGACTCAGACCTACAATTTTGGACAGTCTTAACTGGGAAGGCCTGCCTGAAAAATTGATTCAGTATTGAATCACTGAACACTATAGAGCATGGGGGAACTGCTCGGTGTGAGAAAATCAACTCCATATATTTGGTAGTGGAACCATTGTGAATTTAGATGAACCATTCTAGTTCTTAAAATTATTATTTTAATTTCCTGTACCTGAGGGTTGTTTTTTGTTTTGGGGGGGTTGTTTTGTTTTGTTTTTGTATTTTACTTAACTTCTGACACATAATTGATTTCTCCTTAATCTGTTTCTAATTTATTTATTGAGGCTATCATCTTATTATTGTTTCAAAATATCTTTAAGCTTTCATTTTTATTTCTCTTTTGGCTCATTATTCATTTAGAAATATGCTTCTTTGTTTTCAAATTCCAAGTTGACTAATATTGTGTATCAGTTTCTTCTGAGATTGAAACATTACAATTACATTTCTCAGGGAGCCTCCTTAACACAAGGTAAACAACTCAAAATAGCTTCAGGAAGTCTCTGAAACTGACCAGATTCCCCAGGTCCCTCCCTACACCCCCCCTCCCAGTAAGCAATAAAGGTAATAAAGGCTATTGAGACTCACTCTCAGACGGAATAGCTGCAAAGAAGATTCCTAGACATGACCAGTAGCTCCAAAGAAGCAGAAACCAGCCTGCTGCCTGGAAGAAGATTAGAACAAGGATTCACTTGGAAGACATTCTCCAACCAGTTTGGAGTTTCCCAGCTTTTGTGAGCTGTCATCCATGTTGGGCACTGCTTGATAAATGCAACTGTTTTGGAGTCATTTATGCTCATGTTAACTGACCCTCTCACTCATGTTTCTCAAAGTAACACCAATAAAACTAATGGTTCACCAAGTTGGACTTTGATGATATTGGTACTTTGGCCTGTCATGGGTTCCCTATCTGGAGTGAGTAGGTTATGTGTGCTATGTCTCCCCAGGAAAAGACATGTTACATGACTAGTTATTATTTAGCTCCTGATGTTTTTCTTGGCTGAATTGTGGTTTAGGAGACATTCCATATACTCCCAAACTTACAGCATAAGTTAAAACTAGCTTGGTAAACAATAAAAAGTCACCTTCTGAAATCTTTTCAGGAGTTGGACAGAAAATATATCCTTCAGTCAAGATAGGCAGTGTCTATCCAATAAACTATCTTTGACCATCCAGTAGACTTTGTTAAATTGCTTAAATCTTCTCTATTATAACTTATGTTTTGTAATAGTTCTCAAGAACTGATACATAAAATTTTCATTCTGATGGTAGATCCAGCAATCCCCTGGGCAAGTACAATTACTGGGTTTTCTTGGATTTTTAATGTTTTGAGGCTATTTTTAAGTTTTTATATAGTTAAGTTTATGAAACATTTAAGAAACAAGCAAATTAAAATTTTTATTATCCGGATATCATCTCTGAGAGTAATGCTTTTGCACTTGGTTTGAGTATGCCTTAATGAAGCTATTCTAGTTCTCATTTAACTACTAATCTCAAACCACTCTGGTGGTTGGAATATGCTTGGCCTTTTGAATGGCACTATTAGGAGGTGTGGCCTTGATGGAGTGGGTGTGGCCTTGCTGGAGGAAGTGAGTCACTGAGAGGAGTTGGCTTTGAGACCTTCTTCCTAGCTGCCTGGAGACAGTCCCTCTTGGTTGCAGTTGAATCAAGATGCACAACTCTCAGCTCCTCCAGCACCATGTCTGCCTGCACCTGGATATTTTTACAGAGTAGTATCTTATCATTCACATTTATCATATTTTCATGTAAATTCACCAAGCTCTTCCATTCCCTGCCTCTTCTTTTTCTTTTATTTCTTTTTTCCTCAGGTTATGTTATCATTTGATTTTTTGCTGTGTGGGGCTGGAGAGAGTTCCTGCTTGTTATTATTGATGCACTGAGTACCTGTATTACATTGTGTGTCCTTAGCACATTGTTTTTTAAAGCATGGGCCCAGTCAATTCTGAGTCTGAAGGCAAATTTAATTTTCCCAGTCCACTTTTTATACCATTTTAATTACATGCAAGTATTAAGGGCCAGTAGTACAATGAGGAATCAAACAAGACAACAATCAAGGAACAAGCAAGACAATGAACACAAAGTCCCATGATCACTCTGGTGAGGTGGTAGCTGTTTCAAAGGGTGATCAAGATATCTGAGCCTACTTCTTTGTTCTACCTAAAACCAGATCCTTACTTCCTTGTCCTTAGCCAATGTCAGGTCCCTGCCTGAACTTACTTCTTTGTCATGCTCTAATGTCAGATTCCTGCCAAGCTTACTTCCTTGCCATGCAAATTTTAATATCAATAGTTTCATTTATCTGATTTCAGGATAATGGGAAAAAGCTAAGAACACTCGAACTCAATATTTTTATTACCAAAAAAGTTGTTTATATTTAAATATTGTCAGGCATTTTAAGTTTACACACACACACACACACACACACACACACACACACACACACACACAAGCACCAACGTATTATTTTAAATTCTTATTTTCTAATATACCTCTGAGTTTTAGCGTCAGCACTCTCCGTATAACCCTCTATTTTGGATACCTTGGTCTTCCTTGGGCCAGAAGTGAATCGCTGAGGATTCTTCTGATTGGGTTCAGTTGTGGCCAATTCTGTTTTGGTACATCAGCTAACATTTAATTTCCTATCTGCTGTGGACATACAGTCTGATAGGAGTAGGTGATAAGCTGGCAGTTATTTCTGTTGGGTATGCTGTGGTCTCTGGTTCAAATGACTGCTGCTGAGAAGGTAGCTGCTCATTGTTTAAAGGTTATTCATCTAGTCCATTCAGTAGCTTCTTAGACTTTCTCTGTCTCTTGTTTCTGGACATTTCTTCATTGTGTATTTAGATATGAATGTTTTCTTTCTTGCTATTAATACAATTCACTCCTGGTGGGCTTCCATGGCTTTTGACAGATGACTAGTATGTACAACTAAGATACCTGAAAACTTGCCTGCGCTCTGTGTAGCCACACTTCCTGATCTCTGGTGACCACTGATCATTTGGCTGTGTCTGTGGTTTTATATTTTCCAGAAAGCAGCATTCTCAGGTTCATACGGGGTGGCATTTCTTTTGCTGAGTCTCTATTATGGCCCCAGCATAGGCTGGGCAGCACACATCTTGTTAGAAGTGAAATCTGGTTCATTGCTCAGATAATACCACACACACACAGTTCACTATTCATTCACAAGTTCACTTCAACTGTTTCAGGTTTGGGCTGTTATGATTAAAACTGTTATAGTACCTCTCTCTCTCTCTCTCTCTCCCTCCCTCCCTCCCTCTCCCCCTCCCCCACGTGTGTGTGTGTGTGTGTGTGTGTGTGTTTAGTGTTTTAAGAGTTTTAAGATGGAACTTTTTACTGTTCCAATTTCCAACGAGACTTCTTGAAGCTGAGCCACTGCTTCCATCACTTCTGGAACATTTGTTCTTTTGTCATTACAAAGGTTGCCTCTGTTCTCATTCCCTATCATTCTATGTCTGTGTAATCAGTGTCTTCGTTACTTACTCATCCTGACATAGTTCTCTATTTCCCTCTGTTTCTGCCAGCTGTGTCTCTCATGGCGTTTCGGTAACGTCTCCCGATCATCCGCTTCTCCCTTCTATTGTGAGGAGCTGACTCTGTCTCTAAGCCTTTTCAGTTCTGTTTTAGTTTATAGAGCTCTTACATCATTATTACTCAGGTCTAACTCTTCCAGAGGTTTCTGTCTCGTGCGACACTTTAGTTTTGCTACAGCAACTGTCATTACTTTACTATTTGCACCTGGTGGTTCTTTTGTCTGAACTGTGAGCAGAGGGTCACAGGACCATTCCTGTGTCTAAATTCTTAGTGTTGGGTATCAATGGTTATTCAAAATCCAATTCAATGTAAACTCTGTAGATGTCTGTTTATGTGTAAATTTTCACTTCTATTGTTCTTCAAATGCCAAAAGTTTGTGTAAATTGTTTTCCAGAGTGGCAGAGGCCTTCTTGATAAAGGTGCTTTTCTTCCATCCATATGAATTCATTTATTCAAATTGACCCGATTTTGATCTAAAAAAAAAAAAGAAAGAAAAGAAAAGAAAAGAAATCTCATTATCTTACAGCTCTTTGAAGTTTAAAAATTTGCATGAGATTTCATCCAGAATTGTCCTTAAACAAGGATTAGTCTGTGTAATTTAGTGTATTATATCCAAATGCCAGTGACCCTTCAACTATTTTTTTAAGAAACAAACAAAAAGAAAACCTTTTCTCTGTCACTTTTTACTTTATTTAGAAAACCAATGTGAGATAATATTGCGATGCCAGGTATGTTATCAGTTACAGAATAGGAAAGGTATTATAAATAAGTGCAGGCCTTAATTAGTTGGAATTTCACTAATAGGGTATGCCTAATGTTCAACTTCTCTGCAGATGGTGGAGAGTTAAAAGGGCTTCATTGCAAGAGAAATAAATGTATTTACTATAAAGTACTGTAACATGGTTCTTTTGATCATTGCATTATGATTTAGTTCAGACATCTTCATTGTTTGTTCAGTTTCTCTGAAGCCATGAAAGATGATATATTTCCCTCTGGCAGCAAACGAACACTATGCTGGGCCCTGGGTTATTTAACCACTCTGATAAATAATTTACACTTGGGATATTATACAGAAACCTTTTCAATTAGCTTGTGTTGACAGAGAAACTAAATATAGTATACTTAGTGAAAAAATTAACACATTCTTGACTTGCCAGGCAGAAATAATTGTATCTAAAATAATACCTTTTCTAGGAAATGCATATATTTAGGAGAAAGATAGAAAAATAATAGTTATATGCATGAAAATTAAATATATATTATTGTTTCTAATTAACAGGAAATTTTCATTCACCTTATGCAAATTATTTGGTGACCTAAAAGAAAATAATCTGCTAATATATTAAAGCAGCCACAAACTAAATTCTGAAAGAGTTTAGTTAAACTTTTGACTCATCAAGTTTTAGTTAGGTAAATCACTAGTTTCCTGAATTCCAATTCCTTATTCACAACAGAAGAATGAAAATTCCTTGCATACTACATTGCTTTTAGTATTAGAGTTGATACAAGGAAGATTTCTGATAGAAATGGTTGTTATACTAGAGAGATTTCACCAGTGAGTTTGATCACATGCTGGTTTTGTGTTATTAAGTGGTTCTTTGGTCTAGAGGTTCACAAAGAATGTGTTATTATTGTAAGAAGAATAAAAATTCCTCAAATTTTTCATCTATTATTTCATATGGAAATTCGTTAAGAGGTGAAATAAATGCACACTAGTTATTGTAGAAATAATTATGTTGGCCTTCGAACATCCTGTTTTATCAAGCAAAAGCAGACTGCTCCCTGCAACACTTTACATCCCCAGAAACTTCAAGATGGAGGGAACCAATAATTTGACTGACACACAGAGGATGAATAGGAATTAGTGGAAGGATTCAAAATACTTTTGCAGCTTGTGTGAATTCTCTTGTAAGACTTCTCCATAGACATTCCTGCTTCCCTCATACTAACTCTCAATTACCACTGAAATAGTAGGTCAAAAAATGTTGAAAGTTGTTCCCTGCTACTGTTGAATAGGGCTCTTCCAGAGAACCCATTTGTGCCTGCTCCAGCCAGAAGGACTCTCTACTCTTTTCAGACACTGAATACTGAACACTAAAGTATTGCTTAGAGTGTACAACACACTGCTGCGCTACCAGGGCAACTTATTCCTGAGCATCAGTGAGGGGATGTGCATTTTACCTTTCAGGTTACTGATTAACTAATTAATAACCCAATATTAAAAAACATAACCCAGTGTTTTATAATTGACTTATGGTCACTCATGACAGAATAAGGGGACAGAAATGACTCAGTCAACTACCTGACTTTCATGGAGTAACAATGTTCCACTCTTTCTGGCCTTTGATTCACTTCTTACTTTGACTTCTCTGCTTTTATTTGAAGCAGAGAAGGAGAACAAAATATTCCTGATAATTCCATTCTGAAAGTCTTATCCACTCTCAACACTTCAAACACTTATGTGGGGATATCCAACACAAATCATTCTACGATCTTAGCCTCATTACTGTGAGGGAAGCCTGTGGTATACCACATGTTTCTTAGATGGAAAAAAGCTGTGAAAAAAATAGTTCAAGCAGACATCTTACCTTAGGTATGGATATAGCTCTATTGATAGGTGTATACACGGGTATTCTTTCAAGTGTCAGCCTATCCCATTGTAAATATCATCCCTGTTCCTACCTATTATTAAAATATGGATCCCTTTATGTCTCTGAGAGATATACAGAATGCTAAAATGTATGCTGAGAAGGATTGAAAGAGAAAAATGTCACCGTAAAGTCAACAGCCAACATGGCAGTGTGCATGAGTCTAGGGGCTTCTTGAAGAGCCACTGCTAGAGCACAATTTGTGGTCAAGGACTCACCTAATACAAATATTCCAGTTATATCACCAAATATTCAATTCAGAACTCACTTCCTTTCCCTCAGTGTCTGCTCCAGTTTTGTCCCTGCATTTCTTTTAGACAAGGAACAATTTTGGGTCAAAAATTTTGAAGGTAGGTCAGTGACCCCATCCTTCCCCTGGGGGCCCTGTCTATCTATAGGAGATGGTCTCTTCAGATTCTATTTCCCAACTGTTGGGCATTTTGGCTAAGGTCATCTCCATTGAGGCCTGGGAGCTTCTCACATCTCAGGTCTCTAGGACTTTGTAGAGGTCCTCCTTCTCCTTGACCCTACTCCACACAGCTGCATACTTTCATTCATTCTCCTGGCTCTCTGGGCTTCTCTTCTGTCTCCCCCAATACCTGATCCTGGCCCCTCTTTCCCTTTCTGTCCCCTCTCCCACTTAAGTCTCTCCCTTCTTCTGCACCCAGTGATTATTTTGTTCCAGTGGGATTGAAGCATTCACACTTGAAGAAAGGGTGTCTAATGACTGACCCAACTTGGGATCCATCCCATGGATGGGCATTAAATCCGGAAACTATTACTGATGCCATGTTGTGCTTACAGCATAGGATGGCTGTCCTAGACAGGAGCCTAGCATGGCTATCCTCTGAAAGGCAGCTGACTGAGAGAGACGCAAATACTAAAACCTAACCATTGGACTGAGGTCAGGACTCTTATGGAAGAGTTAGGGGAAGGACTGAAGGAGCTTACAGGGATGGCAACCTCATAGAAAGAATAACAGTTTCAACTAACATGGACCCCCTCAGAGCTCCCAGAGACAAAGCCATCAACCAAACATACATGAGATGGCCTGTAGTGTCTGGCACATATGTAGCTGAGGACTGCCTTGTCTGTCCTCATTGGGAAAGGGAGTGCCTAATCTTGTAGAAACTTGATGCCCCAGGGAAGGGGGATGTAGAGGGTAAAGTGAGGGACTGGGCAAAGAGGGTGGGTGAGTGGGTGTGGGAGCACCCTCTCAGAGGCAAATGGGAGGAGGTTTGGGGTGAAGAACTCTTAGAGGGGGAACCAGGAAGGAGGGCAACCTTTAGAATATAAATAAATAAAATAATATAGTTAATGAATAAATAAATATACATATTTATAAAAGATAAGAAAAAAACTCACTTTCTCTGCTCTTATTCATATCTAAAAGATTCTCGTCATTTGATTTTCTAAACAAATTTCCTCATTGGAATTAAAAATAGATTTTCTCCTCTTTCCATTTCATTTTTGTCTGTTTGTCACCATCAACAAATAACAACACATTTAAAAACTCAAAGCTGCTAAGTTGGGGTTTATACATTGCACAATTTTAATTTCACCAAAGAATTGGTATGCTAGCTGCCTTTCTCCCCAACTCAATATCTCTTTCCCCTTTGAGCTATAAAAACACTCAATTCCTGTATTTGTGACATTTCAGGGTAATTTAGTCACTGACAAGGTCAATAATCCTGGTGGCCTATATTGTTTGTTGGGAGCAGAGTTTATTGTAAATATTTTAAGACAAAAAGAACAAAAATACATTAAGTTAAGTACTAATAAAATAAAGGAAAAGTCTATAAGAATGGGATAAGTTACAGATAATATTATAAGAACTGATCATTGAGGTAAAGCTATTACTTCTACCATAATGAGGAAGGCAAGGAAGCTGGAGGCTTCTGCTAGAATGGCAAGCTTGGATCATCAGAACTCTGTAACAGGATCAGGAAATGGGATCAGAATATCACCAACACTGTCCCTGTCTCTCAACGCCTTTCTTCATGAGAGTATCCAGGATCATCAGTGGTATGCCCCACGGCCTTCTTGTCATCAAAACCAACAAAACACAGGAAATGAAGCTGAGCCAAAGGAAGTGACTGTTTCGATGATCTTTCCTGTCAGTAGGAAATATGCAATAGTGGCAGGAAGAAGGTTTCTTTCCCGGTGTTTCTGTTTCAATCTTTCTTTAGTGTCATCTATTTGGGATGACATGTTTCTATCCACAATATAGACAATGAAGTTCTTTCTGGGTTGGCTTTATAAAAACATGGATGAGAGGGTCTTGCCTATACCAGGTTACCTAACTGTTGCTATACAGCTATATTTATACAGCTGAAGAGGAACCAGAATTTTTGATCCTCCACTCCCTAAATGGTGAGACTACTGGGACATTGCCAGGCCCAGTTTATGTAGGACGTCATGCATGCTAGGCAAGTTTACTGTCTGGACTACAGTCACTGGCTTTATTTTTTTAAATGCAACTGTTTGTAAGATTTTTACAAATCAGTTCATTTTTCTAACAGAAAATATATTTTTCCATACAATATATTCTGAATATTCTTTCCATTCCTCCAACTCTTCCCAGATCCCTCCCCCTCTCCCCAAGTTCAAATCCACACCCTTTCTTTCTTTCATTAGAGTAGAAACAGCCATCTAATAATATACAAATTTAGCAATATAAAATGAAAACAACAAATTGGAATAGTACAAATCAAACAAACAGTAGAAAAGACAAAGAGCTAAAGAAAAAGCATGAAGTGTTTTTAGGTAAGAATAAAACTGAGCCAGGCAGTGGTATTGCACACCATTAATCCTAGGACTTGGGCGGCAGAGGCAGGTGGGTTTCTGAGTTCAAGGCCAGCCTGGTCTACAGAGTATGTTCCAGGACAGCCAGGGCTACACAGAGAAACCCTGTCTCAAGAAACAAAACAAAACAAACAAACAAACAAAAACAAAACAAAACAAAAAAAGGAATAGAATAAAACTGAATAACAGTTGATTATTTCTGAGGGCTCAATGTTCTATGTCTGACTATGTTCCTATAAACTTTATATATGTTCATGCAAGGTAGTCCATCTTCCACAAAGCCTTTTGTTTGAATACAGTGTCTTAAATTAACTTATTTACTTGCGTGGGTACACAGGCAGAGCAGTCCTGTGTAAATCAGAGGGCAACCTGTGGGAACTGGTTCTCTCCACCATGTGGATATGAGCGATTGAACCCAGGCCATGGGCGATGGTAGGCAGTGTCCTTACCTGCTGAGCTATCACACTACTCTACGTGCAATGTCTTGATTCTCATGTACATTTCCATTTGTGGGTGTTTCCCAGAGTTGGTAATAAACTGTGCTTACTGTAAGGAATTCTGGGTACTATGACACCCTAAGCTCATATAATGATTAAGTATGTAATATGTGTATCACTAAAGAAGCCTACATCACGTAAAGAACGAGAGCAGACGAAGTCTCCACACGTTGGTCTTCCTTCTTCTTGAGTTTCATGTGTTTTGCAAATTATATCTTGGGTATTCTAAGTTTCTGGGCTAATATCCACTTATCAGTGAGTGCATATCATGTGAGTTGTTTTGTGATTGGGTTACTTACTCAGGATGATATCCTCCAGACCCATCCATTTGCCTAAGAATTTCATAAATGTATTGTTTTTAATAGCTGAGTAAATGTACCACATTTTCTGTATCCATTCCTCTGTTGAGGGACATCTGGGTTCTTTCCAGCTTCTGGCTATTATAAATAAGGCTGCTATGAGCATAGTGGAACATGTGTCCTTATTACAAGTTGGAACATCTTCTGGGTTTATACCCAGGAGTGGTATTGCTGGATCCTCTGGTAGTACTANGTCCAATTTTCTGAGGAATCCCCAGACTGATTTCCAGAGTGGTTGTGCCAGCTTGCAATCCTACCAGCAATGGAGGAGTTCCCCCTTCATCACATCCTCGCCAGCACCTGCTGTCACCTTAGTCTTCATTCCTCCTTAGAATGGGGAACAAAATACCCATGGAGGGAGTTACAGAGACAAAGTTTGGAGCTGGGACAGAAGGAATGACCATTCAGAGACTGTCCCACCTCGGGATCCATCCTCTAAACAGCCACCAAACCCAGAGATTATTGCATATGCCAGCAAGATTTTGCTGAAAGGACCCTGATATAGCTGTCTCTTGTGAGGCTATGCCAGTGCCTGGCAAATACAGAAGTGGATGCTCACAGTCATCTATTGGATAGAACAAAGAGCCCCTTAGGGAGGAGCTAGAGAAAGTACCCAAGGAGCTGAAGGGGTCTGCAACCCTATAGGAGGAACAACAATATGAACTAACCAGTACCCCCTGAGCTCATGTCTCTAGCTGCATATGTAGCAGAAGATGGCCTAATTGGCTATCATTGGGAGGAGAGGCCCTTGGTCTTGAGATTATATGCCACAATACAGGGAAATGCCAGGGCCAGAAAGTGGTAGTGGGTGGGTTGGGGAGCAGGGCAGGGAGAAGGTATAGGGGACTTTCGGTATAGTATTTGAAATGTAAAAGAAAAAAATATCTAATTAAAAAGAAAAAGAATGGGTGTGGACATGCAGCCAGAAGCATTTTCTCTGCCAAGAGCCCTACCTGACTGTTACCCCTTCTTTTCTACTCTTCCACTCCCTTTTCTTTTTAAGCACAGTCAGATTTTTGTAGTTTTCAAATATTTTTTTTCTAAAGTACCCACATACAGTCATCTTTCTCAGTTCGCTAAGAGAGACACAAGAGCAAAAATGTGTAATCAAAGAAGAATAAAGATAATATACATCCACACTCTCTCCAAAAGGCCACCGTGACTTTTACAATAACCCCGACTTCATTTATCTATAGGATGGCTCTTGATAGCTTTGTGTGAGCATTTGAAAGTTCAGCCAAGCCAGCTGCATGATCAACACAAAGACAATAGCTCCCACACACAGGGTTACATGGATTAAAGAACCCGGTCCATCAGTAAGTCTGCCAGATGGCAGTGGAATAAAGCTTGTAACTCTCTCACTTTCATTTCAACAGCAGCAAACAATGTTCAATGTTTAAAATAAACTCTTCCAGATGAGCTAAAGATAAACTCAGAGGTGGGTGGACCTGCTCTTGCTGGGCTAAAGCTCTGAAGTGTTTGATTACATTAGCAAGAAACCCTTGGGTAGAACCCCTTCTGTCAACACATTGCTTAGACCTGGACACTTACTACACGAAGCCATTTCCTGGACTTTCATGGCTTGGTGGCAGAAACTAGTTTTGATATTTTTTAAAACAAGCTAATAATGATAGGGCTCAGCATTTCTTCAAACCATACATACAACTTCCAGGTACAGCTAAAAGGCCAACGTGTATGCAGGTCTTACAGATAAAAATCTTTGCATCAATTTAATCTGTTTACTACAAAATAACTTGACTTAAAACATCTTACTAGTTTCATGGTGGCAAAAAAGAATGGGGGTTGTTAGAAGAGCTTCTGATTTCATTCTGCTAGTGATTGGATAATTAATTAGATCTGTGTGATGTAATGACAATGGCAACAAAAATAAGGATACAAATACTGTTCTGTAAGTTTGAATTTATAAATGAAAGAATGAATATCTCTTTTGATGTCTTCAAACAAACTCAAATATCAGCAATGGGACTGTAACACATCATACATAAGGCAGCAACTTCTGAATACAAGATGACGTGTTAAAACAATAAATCTTAAGGATTCAGGAACTTTACTATTTAATATAATTAGTAGGCACTTTTTAAATGAGGGAGAGAGAGGCAAAGCTGATAATGAAATTAAATCTGAAGCAGCAGCTGCAAAAACACGTTTGAGCCACACTAATTATATCAGATAATCAATTCATCACGTTGGTACATTAAAAAAATAAAGTTATCCCCAAATTTAGAAGTCTTTGGAAAATTATGAATCACCCGCAGAAAATATGTATCACAAATCACATCGAACTAAAATTCTTCTGAAATGTCAGTGATTACTGTATTTTGCACAGTAGAAGCCTTCTTACTTGAATCTGGCTGGTTACATGAGCAGGCTTAGGAAAGACGGGAACCATAATTGTGAGTCATCTACACCATGAAGCTATTACCTGCACGTGAACCAGAGCGCATCCATTCATCAGCCCATCATCTCATTTGAGGCTAAGGGCTTAATCACCCTTCTTGCTGCTCTTTGAGCTTAAATCCACTTGGAATTGTATCTTTGCACATGGCATTCACTAAAGAATACAGTTTATAATTTCCAACTTTTGTGTCATTTTTTTTATAAAAAGATGACCGAACAGTTAAGTAGAGGGGATAACAACAGGAACACTGTACAACTGTGGGTGCATATAAAAATGCCATAATAAAGCCCACAGTTTTGTCTGCCTACAAATTAATCAATAAAAAAAAACAATGGAAACAAGTAGAAAATACTGGACTCAGAGTTAAAAGTCACTTGCAAGGGACTGAGTACTGATATCATTGGTGTGTGCACAATATTTATTTTTAGAAAAAGATAGTTGTTATTAACTTTATTCACCAGTAAACTCCAGTGATCTGCCCTCATTTCCTTGTAGGAGAACACCCAGGCTAATTTTCACAGAAATTCACTTTTCTTCGACCTCATAGTTCACTAGTTTGTGTTATGACTATTAAATTGTACTGTGCTTAACGGCAAACCCAGCTAACAAGCACACAAGGAAATACACATAGCTTTGGTTGTCTTTTCTCTAGTGGCTCCTGCATCCCCTGGAGACAGACAATAGGCAAATATCTAACATATAAAAGATATTCAAATATTTGTTATTTTTAACAAGTGAATGGTATGTAATTTGCTTGTTTTAATGATGATAGGTCAAAAAGGAGCAAAGGGTCCACAGTCATGCCCAACCTGTGTTCTGTGGGTCACAAGAACTCCCAGGTAACTGTGAATGTAGTCTAACACAAGACTACAGTTACTTAAAGCATTGCAGCTTGTTTGGTACATTTTAAAATCTAATTTCACAGTTTTTCAGCAGGAACTTTCCAAAGTATTCTTGCAATGACTCACCAGGTTACCCAAGAGTGTAGGTCATCAACCTAGCACCTTCGCAAGATGGCAGAATCAGTCTGAGTGCTTCTCAGAAAGATGGGGACGCTGGTCTTACAGTAAGCTTGTATATGGTGGTTGTTGAAGACTGAATCTACTCTACTTTGATTAAACATCTGGCTTGGCAAAAACCTCTTCCTTGCTGTTTGCAGAAAACTAGGCATGCCTTCCAACTTTCCTCTAGGAATTAACTACCTTCCTCCATGTTGACCTATAGTTAATTTAACTCCCCATTGTCCAGAGAAGTCTTGTGAACATCTGAAGCTGTCTGTGGGGGCCCAGCTCCTGAAGGGTGATTAGTAACATGTTCTCTTTAGTGTTCCTTCAGACATTTGGAATCAATTAAATATTCAAATATAGATTTTTCTTAGATCTCTGGCCAGGCCCAGCAGGTTTGTGCAGGGAAGGAGATGGAGGAAGATAACTGCTATTCCTCACACCAGAATTTATAGCAGGAGATAGATTTAAAAATATACTCTTTAGACCTCCTGGGTCTTTGAGCAAATAATCATACAAGATTAAAAATTATATAGAAAAACAGAAGCAGCTTCATCGAGTAAGAGTTGTTGCACTATTACAACTGCTGCATAAAGATGAACTGTTTGTGAACGTACCAGCTTTGGGAGATGGCACTAGTTGTTGAAGCACGTTAGAATATTCTGTACTAGCCGAGAATGGTTTTTCAATTTTATAATATTGGAGGAAATAAAAAAGATGTTAACACTATGTAGCACAAATTGGAAATGACTTATTAAATATATACATCTTAATCTTAAGATGTACATGAAGCTTAAAAAAGAAAGAAAACTGGGCTACTGATTCTTACTTTAGAGCTTTTTCTTCAGATGTTCTCACTGAACAATCACTATCACTGATTCTTATTACTATTTATGTCACTATTAGGCACATTTTAAAAAGAAAAGTTGATGTGTTTCTAGTTATCATTTCAGCACACGCTTGGCTTTCTCTGTCACATTCATTCATTGACCAGTCCTTTAATGTGCATAGGCATTTATCAGGCACCAAAATAGTTCACTGCTTGGTACAGATGCCTGATGACCTGAGTTTGATCTCCAGAACTAAGGGGAAGGTGGAAGGAGAGAGCTGACTCCACTTGTTCTACTATCTTCATATATATATGCTGTGGCTCAGATGTATATTCATTTTCTCTTATACACAACAATAGAATTTAAAGTGGATATTACATATCTAACATGAGAGCTAGGGAAACATTTTGAAAGGTTAAATAATTTCCCGTGATTATTGGGAGAGTTTAGTTGGGAAATAATTGTTTAAACTCAATGTAGTGGTATGCTAAGAAATGAAATCCCTTTTCCAGTTATGAGGTAACTAAGAAACCCCTAGGTTAAGTAACGTGGGTGATGTTGAAACAGCACATGTTGATTCTAGGGCCAAACTGCTTGAATGGGTTAGTTAAAAACAAACAAAGAAACAACAAAAACAAATTCAAGATTTAGAATGGAAAATTTATTTTTACCTGGCTCAGGGATGCTCTACCAATGTTTGCCAAGTATAAAATGATCAAGGTAACACAATTATTTCCCTTATTCTTTTTTTAGGTAGAATGCTCGGAAGTGAGCTATGAAAGAGCTGGAATAATCTTCCAACTGTACCTAGTAGGCTGCTGCTCTGTGTCCTCGATTCCATCAGCCGCGGTAGTAGGCTTCCCCTTCCCAACGGCAGCTCATTTACCATACTAGTTGGTGTTTGCAGATGAGTAGTTTTCCCCATCACAATAAATTAATATATCCTATTTTATTGTGGTGCCACAAACAAGAACTCTGAAAGGCTCAAAGGGCCCAACCCCCCTGAAAAGCATCAGGTATCATAACACAGGCAGGGAAGGATGGTATCAAATGAAAAGGGGAGACCCTTCCTAATGAAGTCAAGGTGTACGACAGATTTATTAGCTTCCATTCCACGCTGCATTCTTGTGTACTTCCTGTCTATATTTCCAAATTCAGCAGGTCTCTTTGTAGGACAACCTTCTAAAATATATTTCAAAGAACACAAGTTACTTCTGCCTATCACACCATAGAAACACCTGTGATGAGAGGAGCTTTTGTATTCACAGGGCAGTGCTCTAAAAGAAAACAGACTATTTGCATGATCAGCCAAGATCCTGCCAGTCTGAAGAAGAAACAATATTAGTAACCAGGTATGACATGCTCTTAAAAATAACAAAGTTAGGTTTGACCAAATGGCCATTAAACTAAATGGAGCTGCCTCTCACTTGGTGTTTTCACTGCTTTTTCCAATATTTTGAGGTGTCTTTATAGAAATACAATGGAAGTTATTAAGCTGATACTTTTAGTGTTACAATGCAGATGCCAACAATATGCACATTTGGCTCAGTTATTTTTTTTTCCTGAACACCTCTTCATTCTTTGTTGCAAGTTTCCATTACCTGTCACCTACACTGATTCTGAAGAAGAAAAACTACTTTCTTTCTCTGGATAATTTTTTTTTAATTGTCTAACTGATCCTGAAATGAATAATTAGTTCACATTAGCAAACTACTAAAATCAAAGGAAATGAAGGAGAAAGAATTGATTCTGTCTACAGGTACACCTGTTGGACACAGGTCAGTTGTGTCCTTGAAAAAGGTAGTCCAGACTTAAGGGACATATAAAGAGATAATGGTCTAAAGGCAAGGGCGTGGGCTGCTCTTCTACATTCAGAGCTGGTCACTGTGGATGGACAGTGGTAGTCACTAGACATTTTCCTGTTTAAAGAGTATACATTTGAATACATAATGTTTGGGTTTAAAGAGCATAAATAAGAATATAAATTTCATAGAGTCTGTGACTTAGTCAGGGTTTCTATTCTTGGACAAAACATCATGACCAAGAAGCAAGTTGGGGAGGAAAGGGTTTATTCAGCTTACACTTCCACATTGCTGTTCATCACTAAAATGAAGTCAGGACTG
The DNA here is from genome assembly GCF_900095145.1 of Mus pahari. Lineage (NCBI taxonomy): Eukaryota > Metazoa > Chordata > Mammalia > Rodentia > Muridae > Mus > Mus pahari. Next base: position 9,279,307 of record NC_034596.1, on the reverse strand, counting down.
AAACTCAAGCAGGTCAGGAAGCAGGAGCTGATGCAGAGGCCATGGAGGAATGTTCTTTACTGGCTTGCCTCCACTGGCTTTCTCAGTACACTCTCTTATAGAACCCAAGACTACCAGCCCAGAGATGGCACCACCCACAAGGGGCCCTCCCCTCTTGATCACTAATTGAGAAAATGCCTCACGGCTGGATCTCATGGAGGCATTTCCCCAACTGAAGCTCCTTTCCCTGTGATAACTCCAGCTGTGTCAAGTTGACACAAAGCTAGCCAGTACAGTCTGTTTCTACATATCTAGTCCACTCTATTGGGTCTGTGGAGACAGAATTCTTTTCATCCAACAGCACCAAGTACGAGGCATGTGGACAGTCCATGAAGTGTCACCAGTGTGAATTAAAGAGCTTAAGTACGGATGATTTATCAACTACAACATTATATAATGTCCCTTTGGAGGATTCCAGCCCATATCACTGCTACTTTTATACAGTTAACATTATGTTTGAGTTCTTTGAATAAAGAATTCTACAGCTGGAAAAGGAAAACAAAACAAAACAAACAAAAAAACAAAATGAAAACTGGAAAACCATCACAGGATTGGAAGTGNGTCAGGACACCAGGTCATAAACTGCAGGTTTAGAAACAGAGCAACATGCAAGATGTGACAGGAAGAACCTGGTACTGCCAGACCAAGAAAGGCTAATGANGAAAAACTAAAGGACTACNTTCAGCTNCTTTTAAAGAAATGCACACTGAAAAACCTACATCAGACATTTATTCCAAGTGATTTATGTGCACACATTAGACANAGTATTTCCACAAAACAAGCATTGTGGTAAAAATTCTGAATATTTTTGCCATGAAACTCAAAATTTTTTGAAAACCCTCTTAAGATATCTTTTAAATTACCAGTATCTTTAACAGTTATAATTGCCCAATTATAATAACAGAATTNTTATATTCTAGTTATGATCCACATTTATAGCATCTTTGCTGAACTTTGTATTAGCCCCAAATAGTAGCAGTGTCCTTCAAACATCCATGTGCACCTCTCAGCATGATTGCGGCTAGACTGGTTTCAAGTAGCACATGCTCNCAACATGCCATTCCTGACCAAGGGTGTCATAGATCATCTTANACACAGTCCTGCTCTCTTTACTCCTATTTTAGAATGCCAACCATCACTTCACTGATATCCCACAGTTTTCTTGCCACTGACTCATCCATAGCTTTGGGCAAGAGCTCTTCCTCCTTACAATCTCCAAAGTACCTTCCTGACACACCTTCTACGTCNGGTGAAGAGGCTAAGTAGACGGAAGTCTGGGCACCTTCTAATGGAGTTTTGAAAAAAGCCCAGGATACCAAATTGAAAAGTGGTCTTGCCAGCAGTGGGATGTGTATATGCCTCCCTAGGTTTGTTCGCACAATACCAGGATGCAGCACATTGACAGTCACATTTGTTCCTTCTAAGNGACGGGCTAATTCTCTTGTGAAAAGAATGTTAGCCAGTTTGCTTCGACTATAACAGAAGCTTTTATTATAGCTTTGTTCACTGTTCAAGTCTTCAAAGTTGATTTCTCCATATTTATAAAGTTTGGAAGAAACGACTACAATCCTGCTGGGAGCTGAACTTTTGAGGAGTCCAAGGAGAAGATTGGTGAGTAGGAAGTGGCCCAGATGGTTCACTCCAAACTGCATCTCAAACCCATCTTCAGTCTTCGTATATGGGCACTGGAAAACCCCCGCATTATTGATCAGGACGTCTAGCCTGGGCTCCTCCTTTGAAACCAGGAAGAGAATGCAGAATTATGAATACACATATTCTATATCTTTTATTCATCTATGTTTTACTAACAAGAATTTGAGACTAAAACTAATCTCAAGTTTTAGTCAGTATATCTGGGAACTATTTGAAGTACTGTCATGTTCTTTGCAACTTAGCAATTATGAGTATGTATAGTTCATACTTCACTCAGATATTGACTATATGTTAATTATCAATCCCTTTCTTAAAAAAAATACAGCAAATTTGGGGATGAGAGAATCCTAGGATTGCATGTCTTACCTTAATTTCATATGAACTAGAAAAATATCAGTTTTGGTGTTATGTTAAATTTGGAATAGCATATTAAACTTATATGTTCCTATGATAAACTTAAAAAATATTTCAAAATATGAAAAAATAACTTTTAAAGTGATGTTGCATGACTAATAAGGCCTACTTGGTCCCTTTCTCATATAACCTTATCTACTTCCAATAATATCCTAAGTTCACGGTAAACCCAGGCAACTGCTCAGTGTCAACAAGCTAAGAAGCATGTCAAATTCGGCCTCAAGATGCAATTCTTAGATTCCAAAGGCCATTCTCATAATTAGTAACCTAATCCTTATCACTGAGATGTGTAAAATAGAGCTTGAGAGGGTAAGCAGAGCAACCATATCTAGCAGAGGGCTGATATTGTGACTCCCACCTTACTAGTATCACCATCAGTAGTAAATGAAGATGCTTTAATCTGTAATTCTGTTAAGTGTAAAAGGTCACTACAGAGAAAGAATAACTGAGGGCACGTCCCTAAAACTGGTAAAAGGAGAAAGTCACAGGTGCAAACTTGGGATTAGAGAGAACTGTGACTAGANCAAGATAGAAAAGTTAATAAAAATCATTGAGTGGTTAATTTAAAAAACATATTACTGACAACAACAGGGTCTGTTACCCAAGTGTCACAATAGTACAGGAAGTAAGANAGCATTAACAGACACCATTAACCTTTATTGTGATTCTAGAACTGTCCTTTCTTCCCTAAGGATGGGGGGGGTCCCAAATTACAAGATGTATATACTGAGTCTTTTGATCATATACCTCCACATCTTCCAAAATTAAAGTCTTACACTGTACTGTTCTCTCTGAGAGCCTTTTTGTTCCTTATAGAATTTGTTTTTCCTCGGCTCTTTCCTGGCTCCTCTGTCTCTTCTGATGATAGAGGGAAACAAATGTACAACATGTTCCAGGTGTAAATCTGTGGTGATGACCTATCACTAAATTAATTTCAGGTCAAATTTCAACTCTTAATGGCTTTTTTGTCAAGTGTAAGTGAAAGAAAAATGTGTTAAATTTCACAACTGTTATCAGGGGCTGCCTGTCGGGCTATCTGTTTCTCATTCTCGCCTGTCGAAAAGACTTCATGTTTTCCAACAGTCAACTTCAAAAAGAAGGCACGAGTTCATGGATACGGCAAGAAAGGAGTGTTCATCTTCACTAATCCTCTGGGAAGGTTTCCAGAATTAATCATTTCTGAGCTATCATTCTTTGCTGGATTTACGACTTTATCATTTTCTATTTTTTTAAATTCTAGGAGATAAATAGCATAAATTCCAAGAATACCAAACAGTAGAATGTCAAAACTTCTATTTCTCTTTTCTTCTAATTATAAACACTGAACTTCAGAGCCAAGCAACAATGTAAGTACTTAGGACAGTACTATTTAGGTACCTCTTTGTATTCATACTTTTTTATTGGTTTTACCTCAAGGTATCAAAAATGAGCATGGTCAATCCTATTTACTCATTAGTGAGACAGGAAAACTTGTTTCCTTTGCTTTTAAAATCTCCCAGAGACAAGCACTGTTTCTCGATCTACTACATGCAAATGAAATGCTAACAACAAAACAAAATACCAACTTCTCTATCTACCTGGCTCTTAATAAGCAACATGATGTCCCAGAACACAACAGGAGTATCGTGTACAATGGCTTAAACTTTGAGGGAAAGTGATACTCTACTCATTATCTCAATAACTACTAGCTCCAAGTGGTTCAATATGGTCTCTCTTCTGATGAGATGGTTTCTTTGTACAGCTGTGCTTTTTAGCAATTATTAGTTATTAACTACTGTCTTCAATGCAAGTGAAAAGCAAAAAAAAAAAAAAAAAAAAAGTCATGTTGAACAAGAATGAAGGTGGCTGGCTGTGTCCATCTAACTTGGAGGTTGGAAAAGTTACTACAGTGTCCAACATGCACACAGTTCCACTAATAAGAACTGTAAGAGTTAAATATCTAAATGTTAACAAATGAACTTACAGGTATTTCTTTGGTTCTAAGTACACTGTGGAAAAGAAAAACAGACCATTTGCAATGTCTGCTTTAAATTCAAGAGATTTCAGAAGAGGCAAGCACGCTCCTGTGTCTGCCTTTAGATCTACCTCTGGCAAGTCACCTCGGCCACAGCCTTTCTACTTCAGTAGAATACTTACTGTACACCCAAGGAAACCACACACACCAGCCTTCAAGCACCAGGAATACAGAACATGAGATTAAAGCAAGGTCTCTGAAGACAGACACGTTACTTAACCTTCCTATGCCTCAGTTCCTTATTATGAAGTAGAGAAATTATTGCCTGCTTTACAAGATCTGACAACAGCCAAAGATATTAAAAAATGTCCTTAGCACATCCCCTGGCATGCATAAAACCTTCCATAAAGCTAAGCATTACATTATTTTTATTCCTGTCCCTTTTCAGACAATTAATGGGATTCCAAGTTAAGGGATGATGCAGGGTGTCAGTCAGCAAGTGACTCCCCCTCCTACTTCAGCAGGACAAAACAAAAAACCAAACAAAACCAGGAAATGGAAATGAGAAAGAAAAACTGAAAGAAAAGTTTTAAGAGGGGTCTAATCAAAGATTTTTTTGGCTAGCTTTTCTCCTGCGGTGCTCACAGGCCTTGTGACACCTTATGATTTGGCTTATGACAGGGGGGAAACAACTCAAAGATCAGCTGGTGATGATTCCTGGATTGTCCTCGCCTAACAAAACCAAAGGTCCAGACACACTGGCTTATTTATGCCCTTCTTAGGACCTCCCAGGAATTCCTTCTCAGACCTGCCCCTCCTCCTAGCAGGGTCCTAGGCAGGCAGGAGCCTCTCCGGTTTGGTCATGGCCACCGTCAAGGTCACACCAAGCCTCGGAGGGCCGTCCCCGAGGGTGGCTGGGCTCCTCCATTCGACCCACACCTGTAGCAGTTCTTGGCAGAAGGCTCGCACTGAGCGCAGCGAGGCAAGGTCCAGCTCCTTAACGACCAGCTGGCCATCGGGGGCGTCGGGCCCGGCGCCCCCAGCCTCACAGAGCTCCTGCCTGAGCTGACCGGCCGCCTCCTCTGCTCGAGCGCGGTCCCGACACCCCATGATGACCCGCGCCCCCAGGCGGAGCAGCTCCGCCGCGGTGGCACGGCCCAGGCCGCTGTTGGCTCCGGTGATCAGCACCGTCTTCCCGTGCATGAGGCCCCGGTCCCCGCCTCCCTGCTGCCGCTGGCTTCTTGACCCAGAGAAACGCCGGGCCGCCAACCACAGCGCCCCGCCCAGTGCGGCCAGGAGCGCTGCGGCCACACTAGCCACGGCCATAGCCTTCCGGGCGGGACAGGGCCTAGCGCACAGGTTCCGGAGTGCTGGGGGCCACCTACCCGCGAAGGACTCTGGGGCGCCGCCTGCTGTCCGGGGCTAGTGCGCGCGGGGATTTCTGGGACTTGTAGTTTTGCTCCTAAGGCTGACTTGACATAGCGTTCATCTTAGGAAGTACACAAGAAAGCCCCAGCGGATTTATTTAGAAGTGGACAGTGTTAGAATTGGTATATGCCTGTAGACAAAATGACATTTCTCGGTAAAATTCTTGCCACACAGAGATAACAAAAGACACAGCCCCAGTTATCAGCAGTGTTACTGATCCGACTCACTCCACCCTGAATATACCTTTTCTAGGTGATGCTGCATAGAGATTCATTCATCTGGCTAACATTAAAAAGTGAGTAATGCTTTTTTGGAAATTAATTAAGCTTCTTGTGAAACAACTTAAGTATCAAAGTTCTAAACTTGTCTAAAGAGTCACCCATCACAACTTACACAGGTGCAATGGGATTCAACATCCTTAGCTTTAAAAAAAGTAGATTGCTTGACTGTAGCTTGACAGTTCAAAATATTTTCCAAAAATCAAAGAAAACACCAAAGGATCTAAGTTTTGTGGTCAAATTCTCGCATATACGTAGTTACTCTAGACATCCAAACATGTGCCATTTGTAACACCAGACTGTTTATTTTCCTCCCCATCCCTAGTTGCGTTTTTGAGCAATGCCATAAGGCACATGGGCCGTGATGGTACCAAATTTCTGTGCTGATTCAATGTGGAACATTTGGTCGTCGAAGAAGATGTGGGGCCGAATCTTCACTAAGATGGGACCTTTAGGGGCTCCAGCCAGGAAAAGAGCTTCATCTATCTCTAAACCCCACCGGCGAAGGGTCTTCAGCACACGGGCACCTGAACTCGCTGCACTACGAGCTGTAACCAGGTAGGTCCTTATGGGGCAAAGCAATCTTTCGTCTTTGGCATAGAATTTCTTCTGCAGTTTCCCTAAATCTTCCAGAAAGCTTTTAAGAGGACCCTGGAAAAGAGAACATGAGTCTCAGCTGTGCAAGGGCGAGCGAGCAAAAGAGAAGTGATTACTGAAAAACAAAACAAACAAACAAACAAGGTCTTATATGACCTTAAAATTCACAGGTTGCTGGCTGGCATATAGTGATTCTGGGCTGACAGTACGATGCCAAACTCTCTGCATTTATTTGAAGATATTTCCTGATACACAACCATCCCTTGCATGCCTGGAATAAATCTAGGATAACCACATCATTTATCATCCAGACAAAGATATTTTAAGTGTGAAAGAACGTTCTATAAATAGTATAACAGGGCAATGGGCATAAATTATCCCCAGTAACTGGGAGGTGCGCATCAGTTGATCATCACAACCACCATTGCACCCATCGTTGGTTGGCTGCACCCCATCATCGTTGGTTGGCTGCACCCCATTGTTGGTTAGCTGCACCCCATCATCGTTGGTTGGCTGCACCCCATCATTGTTTGGCTGCACGTTTTACCTTTGAAATCACTGTTACTTGGTTTAGCTAGCTGTTTGTTTGGCCTGAATCCAATCTTGTCTTAAAGCTTTATAGCTCTATAGCTTCTACATTAAGACATAATATTTGTTTCTTTTTATGTTATTTTAGTCTTTACCATTGTTTTATGTTTACATCCATGCTTAACTATTTTATACTCATTTATGGCCAATGTTTGTTGCATAGTACTAGTCTTCTCAAGGAAATGCTTGTAGAAATCCTGTTTGACAATTTAGTATATTATCAACATACTGCTCATTGTCCCCTCTACCTGAGTGAGGTTTTGCCTGGAAATAGATTCCATGATTCATATTTTCTCTGAATAAGATGAAACTCAGGTCATTGGGCTTAGTGACAAGCAAGCACTCTTATCCTCTAAGCCACCTCACTGGCCCATTTTAAAACCATGTTATTATAGTGTGTGTGTACAGGGGCACACACATGGTTAAATATACAATCAAGATAAATAGAAAGACATGACTGGCTGAAGGGAAAAGTACAGAAAAATATACAACACATACAGCATTATTCTAAAAGTCAGAAATATGTGAATATCAGACAGGCATTGTATGAGAAACAGGAGTTGATAAATGTGATATAGAATATATACCATTTTCCTAAATATGTGGGATTCAAAATATGCAAAACTGCCAGGTATGTTGGAACTCACCATATGAGAAACTGAGTCAGGAGGTAGTGAGTTTGTCTTAGTAAAGGTTTTACTGCTGTGAACAGATGCTGTGACTGAAGTAACTCTATTTATTTATTTATTTATTTATCTATCTATTTATTTATTTATTGTTTTTTTGAGACAGGGTTCCTCTGTGTAGCCCTGGCTATCCTGGAACTCACTCTGTAGACCAGGCTGGTCTCGAACTCAGAAATCTGCCTGCCTCTGCCTCCCAAGTGTTGAGATTAAAGGCAAGCGCCATCACTGCCCGACTGAGGTAACTCTTATAAGGATATTTAGTTGGGGATGCCTTACAGGTTCTAAGGTTCACTCCATTATCATCAGGGTGGGAACATGACAGCATCTAAGCTGTCATGGTGCAGGAGGAGCTGAGAGTTCTACATCTTCATCTGAAGGCTGCTAGGAGAATACTAATTTCTAGGCAGCTAGGATGAGGGTCTTATAGCACACACTCACAGTGACACACCCATTCCAACAAGGCCTCACCTTCTAATAATGCCATTCTCTGGGCCAACATATACAACCCATCACCGAGCTCAAGGCAAGCCTTAGTTACCATGCTGGATGTTTGTCAGCTTGACACAACTTGACACAAATTATCTAAGAGGAGGGAGCCTCCAATAAGGAAATGTCCCCATAAGATCCAACTGCACACCTTTTCTTAATTAGAGATTGATGACTGAGGGTCCAGTCCATTGTGGTTAGTGCCAATACCCTGGGCACCAGGCTGAGCAAGACAAGGGAAGCAAGCCAGTAAGCAGCACCTATTATGGCCTCTATCAGACCTTGCCTCCAGGATTCTACCCTGTCTCGTTCTAACTTCCTTTGAAGATGACCAATAATATGGATGTGTAAGGTGAATAAACCCATCCATCCCCAACTTGTTTTTTTTTTTTTTTTTTTTGGTCATGGTCTTTCTTTGAAGCAAGCAAAGAAGTGAACAAAAATAACCACAAAAGAGTAAAAAGAAAAAAACCTCAAAACAAAACAGAAACAATGATAACAACAACAAAAACCAGCCAACCAACCAAAGAAACAGACAAACAAAAATCACTAAGACAAATTGGTACCTGACTGTGTTTTGGGGAGAATTGTGGAAGAATCTTAGTATTCTGGCCTAGGAAAGCCATTTAATGTTGAGAGCTTAGTTGGATGTTCTGTGGCTGCTTGGAAGTAAGAATGGTAAGAACAACACAGAGGGTTTTGCAGGTGCTCCTCCCTCCTCTGGAAGTCCTGCTTGGCTACAAGAGGTAGGTACTTCAGTCTCTTATTATCTCCCTCTGGTAAAAATCTCAGGCTCATCCCCATAGATTCCCCTTATATTCCTCCATCCCAATATCCTCCCCTGTCCCAGACTTCCAGCTCGTCCCAGAGATGCCCCCCACCTTGTCCATTCCTACTCCCATCCATATTCCACCCCCCATACCTGATCACCATCACCTTCCCCCTCCTCACTCATTCTCCTACCCACTTCCCTCTTTCCATCCATCTTTGATGGCCATTTAGTTTCCCCTTATGAGAGAGATTCATGCATCCTCTTTGGGGGCCTCCTTATTACCCAGTTTCTTTGGGTCTGTAGACTGTAGCATGGTTATCCTGCATTTTATGGCTAATGCCAACTTATGAGTACATACCACATGTGTCTTTCTGGATCTTGGTTACCTGACTCATGGTGATATTCTCAAGTTCAAATCACAAAGCCTTCCACCCCAAATCTGTCTTACCTACAAGGTGAGCAAGGATAAAGATGGAGCAGACACCGAGGGAACAACTAACCAATGACTGCACCAACTTGAGTCCCATCCCATGTGAGAGAGCCAACCCCTGGCAGTATTAATGATACTCTGTTATTCTTGCAGACAAGAACTTAGCATAACTGATTCCTGAAAGGCCTCATCGAGCAGCAGATGGAGGCAGGTGCAGAGACCCAAGACCAAACATCAGGCAGAGCTTGGAGAGTCTTGTGGAAGAGTGGGGGGCATAGAATTGAGCAAGCTGGAGGGGGCTGGATGATACCATAAGACCTTCAGAGTCAATTAACCTGGAATCATTGGGCTCACAGAGACAGGGCCACCACATAGGGAGTATGCAAGGGCTGGATCTAGGTCCCCCATATTTGTAGCAAATGAGCAGCTTGGTCTTTGCGTGGTACCCGTAACAAGTGGAAGAGGGGCTGTCTCAATCTCTGTTCTCTGCCATTGGATTCCTATTTTGCCTGATAGGGCCTCAGGGGACAGGATGTGCCTAGTCCTGCTGGGACTAGTTGTCCCAGAGTGGGGTGGTACCCAAGGGAGGTTCCCTCTTTTCTGAAGAGAAGAGTAGTGGGCAATGAGGAAGTTGAAAGGGTATAAGGGTAAGAAGACTAAGGGGAGAGGAGGGAGGGGTGCTGGCATTAGGATGTAAAATAGATAAAAAAAAAAAACAAATTAAAAAAAAGGGCAGTATAGAGGGTAGAGGCCTCAACTATGGAGTTTCAGAGGGAAGTTTAAAGACTCTGTCAGGGCCATTGGCTATTTTGATTTAATCCTGTGGTTCTGACTAGCTGGGGCTGAAGAATCAGCTGTAATTAACAAGATACCAGAACTACTAAAGTGAAATCTTTGCTTTGCTGGGATACTTGATGCTGGTTTTCCAGAGCTGAGCATTTAACAGTAATTAAGAAAAGACTGGCACTACTGAGGCAAAATCTGGAGAAGTGTTTCATGAGTTATCACACATCAGCTGTGTTACAGAGGTGGCAAAAATTGTACCTCGTGCTGGCAGTCATGAACTTTGTAGCCTAAGAGTCACGCAGGTGGCAATGGTTTTGAAGAAATGAAGAGGTCATGGAGAGCAGCTAAGGCTTGGCTCTAGAGAGGGAAGGAGAGGTCATTGGTGAAGGTGCAGCCTCAGTGGTAGTCAAAGGCCGGAGATTGAAAAGGGGCATTGTAAAGAAGCTGAGGCTGGGCACCATAAATAAAACCTCCTGGTGAAAGTTTAGCGCAGTTGCAGTAGAAGACCCCAATGTTTTGGAGAAGCCAGTACCATGGATTGAGCAAGAAGAACAGCAGTAGCAATGGGGTAGAGCCAGATGTAGCCTAGAAATCAAGCCGTTTGTGCTGCAGAGAACAGAGTTGGAGAAGTTACCCAAGCCCTTCGGAATCAGAAAAACTCAAGTGGATCCCAGACACTGGGCATTCTTTTATGTCCATCTGGGTAAATGTTGGAGTTTGGTTTTGCATTTCAGATTGTGACTGTGCCCCTAATCTTTTTTTCTTGAAGAAATACATTATTCATTTTTTATTTTACTGGAGCCCACAGCTGAGAAACTTTGGATTTTAAGACTTTGGATTTTAAAGGAAATTGGCTATTTCAAAGGGATTGGAATTTTAATGTGTTTGAATTTATTAAGGCTGTGGGACTTTAAAAGTTACTTATAATTTTAATGTGAGATCTTAAGAGACAAGGAAAAAGGGTTATGGCTTAATAGTGATGTTTGTGCTTGTGTGTCAAGCTGACCAGGGGTCAGTTATGCAGGCTAGTCTTTTGTGAACTTGACATAAGCTAGAGTTATCTGAAAGGAGGGAACCTCACTTGAGAAAATGCCTCCATCAGATCCTTTTGACATTTGCTTAATTAGTCATTGAGAGAGCAGGGCCCAGCCTATTGTGGATGGTGCCATTCCTGGGCTGATGTTCCTGGTTCTATAGGAAAACAGGTTGAAGAAGCAGGACCCACCCATGGTCTCTTGATCAGCTTCTGCCTCTTGGGTCGCACCCTGTTTGAGTTCCTTTTCTGACTTCCCTCAGTGATAAACAGTGCTGCAGAAGTGTAAACTGAATAAACCCATTCTTCCACAACTTGCTTTTTGATCATGATTTTTCACCACACTAATAGAAACAGCAAGTAAAACAGTCACATAGTTAGATCTTATCTCAGTCAATCAAAGAAAAAAAAATCCCCAGTAATACTTCTGTACTTCAACACTACCTGCTTGTTGTAAAGACAGCAAACAATCAAAAAGAACTGAACATCTGAACATCTTACAGCTGAACTAAAAGTGGTGGTGTAGATAGTAAAACGCTTTCCAGTACAAGCACCCGAGTTTGTATCTCTAGCAACCACATCAAAATCCAGTTGGGTGCTGGAGAGAAGGCTAAGAGGTTAAGAGCACTGGCTGCTTTTCCAGAGGTCCCCAGTTCAATTCCCAGCAACCATATGGTAATTCATAACCATCTATAATGAGATCTGATGCCCTCTTCTGGCCTGGAGGAATACATGCAGGCAAAACATTGTATGCATTAAAAATGGGGGTGGGGCAGGTGTGGTAGTGTAGGACTTTAATCCTAGCACTAGGGAGGCAGAAATGGGAGGATGGAGAGAGTTTGCTGTCCACCTAGTTGTGAATTCAAGGTTCAGAGAATCTGTCTCAAAATATAAGTGTGACAGGGAAAAAAGGTTGACATCCATCTCTTACTTCTACACACACACACACACACACCCTTTCATGCCAGCAACATGACTTTAATTAGTGTGATTAATCTAATTTACATTTGTAGAATGGACCATCAGCAATACATTATTTTTACAATACATAGGATAGGACATACTCAGCAAGTTATAACTTTCTCATTACAAAGTACACCACAACAAACAACATAAAATGCAAAATAGATTTTCTGGTCACACTGGAATAAGACATGTGAAGAGTAACAGAGCTATGTGGAAGAAAAAAAAAAAAAAACACCTCATCAAATGTTTCGCAGTTAATTTACCTTAACTGTAAACAATCCAACCAATAAAGGGGAAGTCATAAAGAAATTCAAATATATTTTGAATTGAAATAAAATGACATCACTTTTAAACATCTGGGATATTAATTTAGAAAAAAAAAAAGAGACCAAATTACACAAAATCAGTGACCTAAAAATGTTAGGAAAGTTACCTTGTGGAAAAGATAAAACTGGTAAATTACTGCCCATAGTGGCACAAAAATGAAATAAAGCAAAGGAAAATAACAATAATTAATATTATTGGACATGAAATTGGAAGCACATCACTTACTATTCTAAAAACATTTAAAAAACACAGTAAAACATGTATACGTTTATGATTATAGAAATGATAAATTATATTTTTTAATTTTTTTTGAGCACAAACAATAAACAGAAGAAAGGAATGAAGTGAAGAAGAAAAATTAAATGACTACATGGGAGAAAAGGCTTTCAAGGTCTGGCAAGATGGTTTAAGAGAGAAAGCACTTTTTGTATAAGCCTGAAGACCAGAATTAGATTCCCAGAACCCACATAAAGGTGAAATGAGAACACTGACTGTTGCGTTTTATATAAATAGGAAGGCCAAGGATATGTTTGATAGAGCCAGATATGGTGAGGTGGAAGGGGGTGCGTCCCCGGGTCCATGCTGAGGTATCCCTTCCCCCTGAGGTACCAGCCATACAATGGGTATAGTATGGAATAGAGTTTATTTAGGGCATAGGAAAGGGAGGTGGGAAGGGAGGAGAGAGAGAGAGGAGAGAGAGAGAGAGAGAGAGAGAGAGAGAGAGAGAGAGAGAGAGACAGACAGAGAGAGAGAGAGAGAGACCTGCTAAGAACAGTGGGGAAACAGTGGAGAAAGGTGGGGAGAGGGAAGGGGAGAGAGGGAGAAAGGGATCAGGGAGAGAAGGAGCAGAGAGTAAGAGGATAAAAGAGCCAGGAGGGGACGAACAGCCCCTTTTATAGTAAGCCAGGCATACCTGGCTGGTGCCAAGTAACTGTGGGATGAAACCTAGAAGGAATGCTAACATTGAGTCCACAAAGTTTTCCCCTATCCTCCATGTACATGCACATGTGATCCAACCCCATCACACATACAACACACACACACACACACACACACACACACTTAAAATATATATAGCATATACTGAAATAATATTCATATTAAAAAGTTTTTTTAAATGATATCTGGATCTAGGTAGCTTGTCTAGAAAGGTTTATCAAACATTTACATAATTTTCATGCATTTTATAAAATGATGAATCATTATTACTCACTACTCAAGTGAGATATAGCAAGTAAACTCTAGACTACTTGCATACATACATACATACATACATACATACATACATACATACATACATATGAAGGCAGACAACTTTTCAGACTGAATCCAGGAATGTCTAAAAAGGATGACACTCTATGACTTTCTCCAGTGTTCATGCAGTGCATTACTGCCTCAACAAGTTAAGATCCTTCAGTGAATTTACATGTGAATGTCCTCCCAAACCAATGGATTTTCTCAACGAATAGTATGAAGGCATCAATCAAAACCCAGCATCCATTCCACAAATCTTCAAAAATGCATAGTGGTTGGTAGCACCTTAACTTGACAATATCTGAAAAGATCCTGTAGATACATTGCTTAAGACTGGAAGACTGAACATCCTTTGAAGGACAGGGAGCAAGGCCTACAGGCCAATACTCATGGTCGCTACTGAATATTATATGGAGCAGATTCAGAATAAAACCTGGATCAACCATCAGTTCAGATTCAATTTGAATTCCATTTTCTTGTTTCCAATTTTCTTCTGTTGAAACACCCCCTTTTGATCTAGATCTTAATTTTTAATACTTCATGAAGTCGATTTATTAAAAACAAAAAGCAAGAACAAATACACAAAATCTTCCAATACTTGTTTGTTGAAGGCTAATTATTTATTTGGATGCAGAATATCAGTCTGGACGTTCTTCTCAGTTAAAGCGTCTTTCTTGAGCTTGAAGTCACAGTCTGACAGACCAAGTAAATGTGTACAGAGCAGTGAGTGTATTGGACATGACTTTGAGGGCTAAAGATTTTGAAATGGCTTAATGGTACACAGTCCTGTGTGTCACTAATAACTTGAAGTAAGTTATTTCATCAGTAACAGAAGATCACTGAAGTGTTTCCAAGAGGATATATAAAAGAATGGTAACATTCACAACCATATATGTTCCAAAGTAAGGAGTAAGGAGGTATTTACAAACGAAGGAGTACAATGTGCAAAGAGAGTGGAGGAGGGCATCTAAAATTAGTTGAAAGTCATCACAAGGAACAACATCTATATTCCCATGTTGGAAGAAAAGTAGATGAAAATTAAGGTTGCTGATCTTACCTGAGCAAGAGGCTTATTTTCAAATAGTGTTTCATGTTGGAAAAATTTGTCCAGCCCATGATCCTTGGCAATATGTTCAGATTCATCTGAGAAGAGGACGGCATCCCCATCAAAGGCCACGCGTAGCTGTGTGTCGCAATAAGCCATGTCTTTGGCTCCAGCATACATGGTTGCAGAGGCAATACCTGACATCATAGGGATAGATTAGTACTCTTCTTAAGCCTATAGGTTTTAGTTTCTCCAAGCAAAGTCTTTTTCCCTATAGAAATGTTTCTTCTCTAGTTATTGCCACATAATTCTGGCCCTGTCTACAACTACAAATCTCAGAATATACACAGGCTCTGTTTATACAGGAATGGGAAGTGAAAATGAATTGTGCAATAACCACAGAAAATGTTGTCTTCCAGTAAGGTCAAATCCTTATGGAACACAAGTAAGGGGTGCCACGTGTGTAAAAGCCTCAGCAGAAGAGGTAATAGGAAGTAAGCCAGCTAAAGCTGTGTGAAACCCAAGGTAACTGACCATCAGTTCAAACCTTACGAGCTAGGAGAATAAACCCAGGTCGCTACCTTCTTTTATTGCTTCTTGTACTTTTTCAGAATCGGCAGAAAGATACAAGTTGGTAAGATATGCCTTCAAATATCCAATGGGGCTTTTCCCACCCGTCAAACAGAAGCGGTCAATCAGTAGACCTATTATCAAGTGAGAAAAGCTGTGTTATAATCAGATATAACACTGATCCATATGACATTTACTGTAGGAATAAAATGTTGTATTAGCAAATGCTTGTGACTTCATTTGTAAATCTAACTGAATGTTATAAATTTTTGAAAACTAAAAATGAGTTTCACAGCACCAATATTATAAAACATCAAAAATACTTCATAGTTTGGCACACTATAGTTTATGGAGCATATTCATACAGACCATGTCAATTTCCTTAAAACAGCATGCCATGTGTGATTTTCCTTATAGAAAAGGATGCTGGAAAGACTTGCACAACCTACTGGTTCAAAGATATAGGGCAGTCTTTAGCCCACATGTTTAACCATATCTGCATGAGGATAATTCCCTCTTTTCCTTAAATTACAGCCTCCTCCTTGCTTATTGAAAGGAGTTTTTAAGGTATGGCCCCATTTTTTAAATACTATTTCTACATTTCTTCAATGTAATATGTAGTAATAAGTCACCCAGGATTTAAATTATTTTCTAAAGATAATCTAAAAATGTCACTCCTTTCTGACTAGAATATTTCATTACAGCTATTAGCAAATGGAATATTAACTGATATCTCTACCAATGAACATCTATTTAACTTGTAAAATTATTAATTATGCTATATCTAAGTTGCCCAAACTGGTATTCAACTTGCTGTATTTCTGTGTAACCTAGGTAGTTCTCAAATCCAAAATAACCCTCTTGCCTCTTGCTGTGGTCTTCTGAAAAGTTAGCGTGATAGGTCCAGGCCATCAGGCCATCAGGCCTCAGTTCATACACTTTTAAATACCTCCCAACAATTCAAGAAGAAAAACTCACTGCTCAAAAGGTCTTACACATCCAGCACCCACATATACAATGAATAAAAGAATGAATTTGTACAAGTTGCCTTGAAAGATATTTAATGAGCTAAGAGATATAGGTCAGTGGCTGACCATTGACCAGCACCAATTAGGTCTAAGGTTCAATCTATATACAAAATAATTGATTTAATGGTATCTATTAAGAGTTTTTAGAGAGTTATACCTTTTAACATAGAACTCCTTTTTTGATGGGATTATTATAAGGAATCTACAAAATTTTAGTAAGGATTTAAGTATAAAAATCTAAGGTCCAGATTATATTTGAAAAATATATTTTCATCAATGTGAGACTCATGCATATGATAAAAATCTATGTGATTATTCAAAATTATGTTTAAATTTATGATAAACTGGGTAACTATGCTAGATCAAGAAAAATATGGAATCTGGTCAGCTGTTTTCCGAAGAATTAAGGGACATAGGTCACCAATGTGGGTAGAATGCTTTGGTGTCAACAAAATATAAAAATTTCACTTGATACAAAGTTGGCTTTAAGTGTCTCAGAAGTAGATCTTATAAACCATTACATAACATCAATATAATGTTCTAGAAAATATGTGTTGGTACTAGATTTTCAAAACTGAGTGAAAACATTGGCTTTTTTTTTTTCTCAAAGTGATTCTGGATTACTAAGGAGCCAGGCATGAGTATGGTAATGAAGACCACAGCAGAGAGAGGTAAAGACTGTAAAGAGGGAAATAATCAACTCTTGCAAGGTAAAAGGTTGTAATTCCATGGAAAAGACCAGATGGAAAGGTGTTCCAATTGTTTAATCAACAGGATTCATATGTAAGTAGCTGATTCTGGAGGCTGGAAACCTCGGTGTGTTTATCATGCTTCAGGACAGACATACCAGTATCACTTACTAAATCAGGAAGGTTGTGATGTTGTACACCTGAAGTCTCATTCTGGGAAGCTGAGGCAAGATGATCTAGAGCTAGCCTGTGCTATAGCCTAATAAACTTCGTTTGCTGAGTATTGTATGCCCCTTGGAGCCTTTGACATACATTTTCTCTTCAATTCATAACATTATGAAGGTTAAATTACGAGAATGCATTTCAGATTTTATAACTAGGATTATGTGAAGTAAAATAAAATGCAATAGTTTATAATACACCTTGGTTATTTATAAATATTGCTAATTTAAACCTAGAATCTCTATGTTCATAATTTAAACCTGATTTTGATGTGACTTACTCACAACTAAATCCATTACTGGAAAACAAGACCAAGACATCCCAAAGAGACTGTTAGGTCATTTCATAGTAGAAAAACAAAAGGAAAATTTACAAGAAAGGCACAGTGGTGGCAATGCTGTGAAGATCAGCACCAATGCAATCTTTTATGTAAAGTAATAAAGACAAATTTTCTGGTAAAAATATGGATTTGTGTGTGTGTGTGTGTGTGTGTGTGTGTGTGTGTGTG